>NC_135982.1:28225644-28519223 GCF_053455715.1 Rhinoraja longicauda | reverse complement strand
CGAACGCAAGCAACTGCAAACAGACTTATACAGAGTCTGGTGTCAGCTTCACTCTGGGATGGAGTGACCATATAAGATCTCCATGGAACTTATAGAAACATATATAATTCTTAAAGGGTTGGACAGGCTAGAGTGCCAGGAAAAATGTTTTCTGATGCTGGGGGAGTCCAGAACTATGGGTCACCACAGTTTAAGAATAAGGGGTCGGCCATTTAGGACTGAGATGAGGAAAAACCTTTTCACCCAGAGAGTTGTGAATCTGTGGAACTCTGCCCACAGAAGGCAGTGGAGGCCAATTCACTGGATGTTTTCAAGAGAGAGTTAGATTTCGGTCTGGGGCTAAGGGAATCAAGGGACATGGGGAGAACAGCACTGATTGTGTGACGATCAGCCATGATGATATTGAGTTGGCAGTGCTGGCTCGAAGGGCTGAATGGCCCTCCTCCTGCAGCCTATTTTCTATGGTGGGATAGAGTGATGCAGCGTGGAAACAGGCCCTTCGGGCGGCCCCAACCAGCCCACACCGGCCAACATGTCCCATCTACACCAGTCCCACCTGCCTGCGTTTTGGCCCATGTCCCTCCAAAACCCGTCCTATCCACGGACCTGTCTAAATGTTTCTTCAACGTTGTGATCGTCCCCTGCCTCAACTCCCGATGTGGGAGCCCGGGTGGAGAGCTCAGTCCAATGGTCCACATCAAACAGGGACGTGGAAATAACGTGGGGAGGGAGGGGGAGGCACCGGTACTGGGGAGGGGGGCGGTCTCCATGGAAACGGTAAACAACGGGGCGGAAACCGATACATTGCCTACAATGTATCACTGATACACGGATACAGTGACTGGGATACACTGCCAGTGACTGGGATACACTGACACAGTGACTGGGATACAATGTATCACTGATACACTGACACAGTGACTGGGATACACTGACACAGTGACTGGGATACACTGTCACAGTGGACTGGGATACACTGCCAGTGACTGGGATACAATGTATCAACTGATACACTGACACAGTGACTGGGATACACTGCCAGTGACTGGGATACACTGACACAGTGGACTGGGATACACTGACACAGTGACTGTGATACAATGTATCACTGATACACTGACACAGTGACTGGGATACACTGACAGTGATGCATTAACTGTGATACACTGCTTGTGATACACGGACACAGTGACTGTGATACACTGCCTGTGATACATGTATCACTTGATGACACTGACACAATGACTGGGATATCACTGCTTGTGATACAATGATACATTAACTTTGATACACTGATACAGTGATACAATGATGCACTGACTGTGATACACTGACACAGTGACTGGGATACACTGCTCCTGATACATTGCTTGTGATACACTCCCACTGAGACATTGTTCCCACTGAGACATTATTCCCACTGAGACATTATTCCCACTGAGACATTATTCCCACTGATACTCGTGCGCCGAGGAGACCGCGATGACAGGGACAGACAGTTGTCCCCGACACTGGAGGACAGGTTCGCCCCCGACCCCCTGGGGACGGCGCCCAGCTGGAAGATCCAGCAACATTATCAGAACAAGGTGCTGGTCGGCAACTGGGGCCGGAGGAGCGGCTGAAGGTGAGAGAGAGGAGCAACGGCGTGGACACCCGGACACAGAGTGCGAAGTGCAGTGTGTGTGTGTGTGTGTGAGAGAGAGAGAGAGAGAGACGAGAGAGAGAGAGAGAGAGAGAGAGATGAGAAGAGAGAGGAGAGAGAGAGAGAGAGAGAGCGAGAGAGAGAGAGAGAGAGAGAGAGAGAGAGAGAGAGAGAGAGAGAGAGAGAGAGAGATGAGAGAGAGGAGGAGAGGGGGGGAGAGGGGGGAGGGAGAGAGAGAGAGAGAGAGACACACACACACACACAAAATGCTGGAGTAACTCAGCGGGACAGGCAGCATCTCTGGAGAGAAGCAGTGGATTATGTTTCGGGTCGAGACCTGAATGTGAATGGGTTAGCATGGGCTCAGTGGGTGAAGGGCCTGTTTCCACCCTGTGTCTTTCATTCTATCAATTACTCCCTCAAGCACATCATTCTTCGATTTTTCCACCAGTTACAAAATGACCCAACTACCTGTCACAACTCCCCTTCCTCACTAGTTCCTGCCTTCCACAGCGATCACCCTCTCCTTCACTTCCTGGTTTGATCAACCCTCCCAACCCATCCCCCTCCCTCCCCCTCCCTCTCTCCCCTCTCCCTTCCCCCTCCTCCTCGCCCCCCTCCCTCCCCCTCCCTCTCCCTCCCCCTCCCTCCCCTCTCTCCCCCCTCCCCCCTCTCTCTCTCCCTCCCAACCCATCCCCCCTCCCTCCCAACTCTCTCTCTCTCTCTCTCTCCTCTCTCTCTCTCTCTCTCTCTCTCCTCTCTCTCTCTCTCTCTCTCTCTCTCTCTCTCTCTCTCTCTCTCTCTCTCTCTCTCTCTCCCTCCGTCCCCTCCCTCTCCCATCCCCCCTCACTATGCCCTCCCTGTCACTCCCCTCCCTCCCCCTCCCCCTCTCCCATCCCCCCTCACTATGCCCTCCCTGCCACTCCCTCCCCATCTCCCTCCCCCTCCCTCCCCCTCCACCCCCCTCTCCCCCCCTCCCGTCTCTCCCAATGCCCTCCCACCCCTCCCGCTCCATCCTCCTCTCACCCCTCCCCCTCCCCAATGCACTGTCCTCCCCTCCATGCCTCCCCTCCCCCTCCCCACCCATCTGCCTGTCATGTGTCACCCTAGCCTGCACCCTAACGGAAATTGTCCCACTGTGGCCTTGGACAAGATTGTATCACCATGCCAGTTTTAACTTTCACAATTATCCTTTTCCTTCCCGATTTTGCGGTCCAGTTGCTATTATCCACGAAACATGCTTGTCGTACTTTGAATGATCACAAACACTCATCACGAGTTCTCTCTCTCTAATGTTTGTGAGCAACTCATGCCTTGTCCTGTCATGTGAATGAATGAATGAATGAATAAGTGTATTGGCCAAGTATGTGCAGATACAAGGAATGTGCCTTGGTGCTCCGCTCACAAATGACAACACAGACATACAGTTAACAATTAAGAATAAAGCATAAACACATCAAAACGTAAGAAGGAACTGCAGATGCTGGTTTAAACCGAAGACAGACACTAAATGCTGGAGTAACTCAACGGGACAGGCAGCATCTCTGGAGAGAAGAAATGGGTGATGTTTCAGGTTGAGACAAAGAAGTGTCTCGACTGGAAACGTCACCCACTCCTTCTCTCCAGAGATGCTGCCTGTCCCGCTGAGTTACTCCAGCATTTTGTGCCTGGTCCTGTCATGTTGAGCAAGTCATGTACCAAAGCAGTTTGGGCAGATTGGGCATCCTGAGGTGGGGCAGCAATGGGTATCATGGGGGTGAAGATGTCAACCAAGTGGCTGCTTTACTGCTTGTTCCTTTCCAAAGGCAAGTCCTCATGTACAGTATTTCCTTTGCGCTTCTTGTCAAGCTAGAAAGGGTGCAAAGAAGATTTGTGAGAATGTTGCCAGGACTCGAGGGCCTGAGCTGTGGGTAGAGGTTCAGCAATCTAAGACTCTATTCTTTGGAGTGCAGGAGAATGAGGGGTATAAAATCATGAGAAGAGTAGATTGGGTAGACGCACAGTCTCTTGCCCAGAGTCGGGGAATCGAGGACCAAAGGACTTTGACTTTAAGGTGAGGGGGGGAAAGATTTAATAAGAATCTGAGGGGTAACTTTTTCACACAAAGGGTGGTGGGTGTATGGAACGAACTGCCAGAGGAGGTAGTTGACGCTGGGACTAATGCAATGTTTAAGAAGCAGTTAGGCAGGTATATGGAAAGGACAGGTTTGGAGGGATGTGGGCCAAACGCAGGCAGGTGGGATTAGTGTTGATGGGGCATGAGGGCCGGTGTGGGCAAGTTGGGCAGAAGGACCTGTTTCCACACTGTATCACTCGATTACTCTATGACTCTATGACTATCTCTATAACTCTGTGTCTCTGTGTCTCTGTGTCTCTATAACTCTGTGTCTCTGTGTCTCTGTGACTGTGTCTCTATGTCTCTGTGTCTCTGTGTCTCTGTGACTGTGGCTCTATGTCTCTGTGACTCTGTGTCTCTGTGTCTCTGTGTCTCTGTGTCTCTATAACTCTGTGTCTCTATGTCTCTGTGTCTCTGTGTCTCTGTGTCTCTGTGACTCTGTGTCTCTGTGTCTCTGTGTCTCTGTGTCTCTGTGTCTCTGTGTCTCTGTGTGACTGTGTCTGTGTCTCTGTGTCTCTATAACTCTGTGTCTCTGTGTCTGTGTCTCTGTATCTCTATAACTCTGTGTCTCTATGTCTCTGTGTCTCTGTGTCTCTGTGTCTCTGTGTCTCTGTGTCTCTGTGTCTCTGTGTCTCTGTGTCTCTGTGTCTCTGTGCCTCTGTGTCTCTGTATCTCTATAACTCTGTGTCTCTGTGTCTCTGTGTCTCTGTGTGACTGTGTCTGTGTCTCTGTGTCTGTGTCTCTGTGTCTCTGTGTCTCTATGTCTCTGTGACTCTGTGTCTCTGTGTCTCTGTGTCTCTATAACTCTGTGTCTCTGTGTCTCTGTGTCTCTATAACTCTGTGTCTCTGTGTCTCTGTGTGACTGTGTCTGTGTCTCTGTGTCTCTATAACTCTGTGTCTCTGTGTCTGTGTCTCTGTATCTCTATAACTCTGTGTCTCTGTGTCTCTGTGTCTCTGTGTCTCTGTGTCCCTATGTCCCTGTGTCTCTGTGTCTCTCTGACTCTGTGTCTCTCTGTCTCTCTGTCTCTCTGTCTCTGTGACTGTGACTCTGTGTCTCTGTGACTCTGTGTCTCTGTGTCTCTGCGACTCTGCCTCCTGCAGTTCATCAAAGGAACATGCTTCGGGACCACCACGTACCGGGCCGACTACAAGCCCTACCCGTGCGCATCAACCGATGCCAGGGAGAAGATTATGATCCTGCAAAAGCACAAGGTGAGTGGCGTGTCCTGTCTGGGGGGCAGGAGTGACCGGATAATTACGTGCGTTACAGAATGGCTTCAGCACAGGTGGGCCTTGTTACAGTGGGTAGAGGATGGGTAGAGGGGCAACTGCAAACTTCCACCTTTCGGCGCACGGTGGCGCAGCGGGTAGAGCTGCTGCCTCACAGCTCCAGAGACCCGGGTTCCATCCCAACTACGGTTGCTGTCTGTACGGAGTTTGTACGTTCTCCCCATGACCTGCGTGGGTTTTCCGGTTTCTTCCCACGCTGCAAAGACGTACAGGTTTGTAAGTTAATTGGCTGCTGTAAAATTGGTAAATTGTCCCTAATGTGTTAGGGTCGTGTTAGTGTGGTGATCGCTGGTCGGTGCAGACTCGATGGGCCGAAGGGCCTTTCTCTGCACTGTATCTCTAAGGTCTAATGTCTGCCTCGCTGTGCATCAACATCATCTCTATATTTGTGTGGTTTTGTCCCAGTGGCTCTGGAACTGCCATTAACTATGGGGGGCGGGGGTTATGGGGCGAATGGGGTTGAGAGTGAAAGATAGATCAGTCATGATTGAGTGGCGGAGTAGACTTGATGGGCCGAGCGGCCTAATGCTGCTCCTATCACTTATGAACTCATGGACTAACAAGACAATGCAGTCAAAGTAGAAGACACAAGTTGGCAGGGAGAGGACATCTAGAGGTTATTGAGCTTCAGAGTGAGGGCCATCTTGCCCAGGTGAGCCATGTCCTGGTGTACCACAGTTGTCTCTCGCTGGTCACCACCATCACAGATGGGAAGCTGCTGAGGACTCACGATAGAATGGCAAGTTGTGTAGGAAAGAACTGCAGATGCTGGTTTAAATCGAAGGTAGGCCCAAAATGCTGGAGTAACTCAGCGGGTCAGGCAGCATCTCGGGAGACAATAGACAATAGACAATAGGTGCAGGAGTAGGCCATTCAGCCCTTCGAGCCAGCACCGCCATTCAATGCGATCATGGCTGATCACTCTCAATCAGTACCCCAGTTTCTCCCCATACCCCCTCACTCCGCTATCCTTAAGAGCTCTATCCAGCTCTCTCTTGAAAGCATCCAACGAACTGGCCTCCACTGCCTTCTGAGGCAGAGAATTCCACACCTTTCACCACTCTCTGACTGAAAAAGTTCTTCCTCATCTCCGTTCTAAAAAAGTTCTTCCTCATCTCCGTTCTAGAAATGGGCGACGTTTCGGGTCGAGACCCTTCTTCAGACTGATGTCAGGGGAGGGGGCGGGTCCCGCCCCCTCCCCTGACATCAGTCTGAAGAAGTGTCTTGACTCTCGACCTGAAACGCCACCCATTCCTTCTCTCCAGAGATGCTGCCTGACCTGCTGAGTTGCTCCAGCATTTTGTGTCTACCATGGATGGCAAGGGTTGCTCTCTGCTTGAACGGCCACTCAAAAGACCTTTGAGTGACCGTGAAAGTGGGTCAATCTGGCGATTCTGTACACTGCCTCATTGTTTCAGCTGCTATAGACAATAGACAATAGACAATAGGTGCAGGAGTAGGCCATTCAGCCCTTCGAGCCAGCACCGCCATTCAATGCGATCATGGCTGATCACTATCAATCAGTACCCCGTTCCTGCCTTCTCCCCATACCCCCTCACTCCGCTATCCTTAAGAGCTCTATCCAGCTCTCTCTTGAAAGCATCCAACGAACTGGCCTCCACTGCCTTCTGAGGCAGAGAATTCCACACCTTCACCACCCTCTGACTGAAAAAGTTCTTCCTCATCTCCGTTCTAAATGGCCTACCCCTTATTCTCAAACTGTGGCCCCTTGTTCTGGACTCCCCCAACATTGGGAACATGTTATCTGCCTCTAATGTGTCCAATCCCCTAATTATCTTATATGTTTCAATAAGATCCCCCCTCATCCTTCTAAATTCCAGTGTATACAAGCCCAATCGCTCCAGCCTTTCAACATACGACAGTCCCGCCATTCCGGGAATTAATCTAGTGAACCTACGCTGCACGCCCTCCATAGCAAGAATATCCTTCCTCAAATTTGGAGACCAAAACTGCACACAGTACTCCAGGTGCGGTCTCACCAGGGCCCGGTACAACTGTAGAAGGACCTCTTTGCTCCTATACTCAACTCCTCTTGTTACGAAGGCCAACATTCCATTGGCTTTCTTCACTGCCTGCTGAACCTGCATGCTTCCTTTCATTGACTGATGCACTAGGACACCCAGATCTCGTTGAACTCCCCCTCCTCCTAACTTGACACCATTCAGATAATAATCTGCCTTTCTATTCTTACTTCCAAAGTGAATAACCTCACACTTATCTACATTAAACTGCATCTGCCATGTATCCGCCCACTCACACAACCTGTCCAGGTCACCCTGCAGCCTTATTGCATCTTCCTCACAATTCACACTACCCCCCAACTTAGTATCATCTGCAAATTTGCTAATGGTACTTTTAATCCCTTCGTCTAAGTCATTAATGTATATCGTAAATAGCTGGGGTCCCAGCACCGAACCTTGCGGTACCCCACTGGTCACTGCCTGCCATTCCGAAAGGGACCCATTTATCCCCACTCTTTGCTTTCTGTCCGTTAACCAATTTTCTATCCATGTCAGTACCCTACCCCCAATACCATGTGCCCTAATTTTGCCCACTAATCTCCTATGTGGGACCTTGTCGAAGGCTTTCTGAAAGTCGAGGTACACCACATCCACTGACTCTCCCTTGTCAATTTTCCTAGTTACATCCTCAAAAAATTCCAGTAGATTTGTCAAGCATGATTTCCCCTTCGTAAATCCATGCTGACTCGGAACGATCCCGTTACTGCTATCCAAATGCTCAGCAATTTCGTCTTTTATAATTGACTCCAGCATTTTCCCCACCACTGATGTCAGACTAACTGGTCTATAATTACCCGTTTTCTCTCTCCCTCCTTTCTTAAAAAGTGGGATAACATTTGCTTATACTGTATCTGAGATGCTTATCTAAGATGAAACTGATTGCTTATGTACAGTAGATAGACACAAAATGCTGGACCTAAGCAGTTATCAACAAATCTACTGAATCATTGAGATAAATGGATGGATTCCTAGATTCAATGCTTAAAACATCAGGGATAAACTCTGGAATCCTGATGCAAGGATTATTAATTTACAAATTTATTAATTTACTATCAAACAAGCACTAAGGTATCTTATTTTTTAATTTTGGCCCTCAGGCAAGTGACTGAACAAGAAGATAAATGAAACACTTTCGCTCAATATGCTGGAGTAACTCAGCGGGTCAGGCAGCATCTCTGGAGAAAAGGAATAGGTGACATTTTGGGTCGAAATCCTCCTTCAGACCTGGAATATCGACCCAAAACGTCACCCATTCCTTCTCTCCAGAGATGCTGCCTGACCCGCTGAGTTGCTCCAGCTTTTTGTGTGTACAGTATCTTCAGTTTAAAGCAGCATCTGCAGTTCCTGCCGACATGCCGTTAATAATGTGGCTTCTCTTCCAGGGCGTTCCACTGTCCGTGTTCTTTTCCCACCACGATATTCCTCGCTCCTGGTATCTGGTGAGTCATTATGATGAAGCTATCAACAAACGGCTAAACCCCTGTCTGCCTCCACTGCGTACGTGGGACAAGAGAAAGGTGGTCTGGCGCCCAGAACGGATAGATTACCCAATAATAGGTACGTCTTGTATATATATACAGATATATATATTATATACATACCTACATTAGGCCAAAATGTAACACTTTGGCTGGCATGGGCCAGTTGGGCCGAAGGGACTACTCCACCAATTTTCTCTGCTCTATGTGCGATGTAATGGGCCGCACGCCATTATCCATCACGGGAGCTGTTTGGAGGCTGATGCTGATGGTGAAGGCTGGTGATACAGTCAATAGACAATAGACAATAGGTGCAGGAGGAGGCCATTCGGCCCTTCGAGCCAGCACTACCATTCAATGTGACCATGGCTGATCATTCTCAATCAGTACCCCGTTCCTGCCTTCTCCCCATACCCCCTGACTCCGCTATCCTTAAGAGCTTTATCTAGCTCTCTCTTGAATGCATTCAGAGAATTGGCCTCCACTGCCTTCTGAGGCAGAGAATTCCACAGATTCACAACTCTCTGACTGAATTTTTTTTTCCTCATCTCCGTTCTAAATGGCCGACCCCTTATTGTTAAACTGTGGCCAGTCCAGACCATGTTGGGTGAGGTTTGGCAACGTTGCCCTGTTACCTCCATGAAGTGGGTGTTCCAGTGCTAGTGATGGGGGGGTTGTAGCAGCTGGAGAACAAAAACTTAAAACCAAAACTCAAAGTGCTGGAGGAACAAAGCGAGTCTTTCTTCAAAGTCCGAAGAAAGATCCTGACCCGAAATGTCGTCCATCCATTTCCCCCAGACACACTTCCTGACTCGCTGAGTTCCTCTAGCACTTTGTGTCTTGTTCAGGATTCCAGCATCTGCAGCCTCGTGTGTCTCCACTTAAAACCAACATTGTTTTCACAGAACTGAAGGGTCCCAACCAGAAACGCCACCTATCCATGTTCTCCGCAGATGCTGCCTGACCCTCTAAGTTACTCCAGCACTCTGTGAAACGTCACCTATCCATGTTCTCCGCAGATGCTGCCTGACCCTCTAAGTTACTCCAGCACTCTGTGAAACGTCACCTATCCATGTTCTCCGCTGCCAGACCCTCTAAGTTACTCCAGCACTCTGTGAAACGTCACCTATCCATGTTCTCCACAGATGCTGCCTGACCCGCTGAGTTACTCCAGCACTCTGTGAAACGTCACCTATCCATGTTCTCCACAGATGCTGCCTGACCCGCTGAGTTACTCCAGCACTCTGTGAAACGTCACCTATCCATGTTCTCCACAGATGCTGCCTGACCCACTGAGTTACTCCAGCACTCTGTGTCCATCTTTATTATAAAGCAGCATCTGCAGTTCCTTTCTGCACATCATTGGATTCCTGCCACCATATATGATCCAAAGCTAGGTGGCAGTGTGTGCTGTGAATAGGTGCGAAGAGGTTTCAGGGGACAGTCACATATTCAGAGAATGGATACGATCAAAACCATGAGACAAATAGATCGGGTAGATGCACAGAGTCTCTTGCCCAGAGTAGGGGAATCGAGAATCAATTGACATAGGTTTAAGCTGAAGGGGGCCAGGTTTTATAGGAACCTGGGGGGTAACTTTTTCACACAGAGGGTGGTGGGTGTATGGAACGAGCTGCTGGAGGAGGTAGTTGAGGCAGGGACTATCACAATGTTTAAGAAGCAATTAGGCAGGTACATGGACAGGCCAGGTTTAGAGGGATATGGGCCAAACGCCGGCAGGTGGGACGAGTGTAGATGGGGCATGTTGGTCTGTGTGGGCAGGTTGGGCCAAAGGGCCTGTTTCCACACTGTATGACTCTATGATTCTATAAGGACATGTCGCATGGAATACCAGTGGATCAGTGTGCAGTCCGTTGTGTCAGCACATACCTTTGTTAGATTCGCATATTTGACTTTTTTATCACGTTGTAAGGTGATGTATAAATGTAAGCTGTTACAACTGAAGTTGTTTTCGTATTTAAGATAGTCCCAAAATGCTGGAGTAACTCAGCTGGTCAGGCAGTATCTCTGGAGAACTTGGATAGTTTGAGTGAGTTTAGTCTATAGTCACGCGTTCCGAGGTACAGTGAAAAGCTTTTGTTACGTGCTAACCAGTCAGCGGAAAGACAATACATGTCTTGTATGGGTGACATTTCGGGTCGGAATCCTTCTTCAGACGGTATAAACCAGCATCTGCAGTTCCTTCAGTCTGAAGAAGGGTCTCGACCCGAAACGTCACCCATTCCTTCTCTCCAGAGATGCTGCCTGTCCCGCTGAGTTACTCCAGCACTCTGTGAAACGTCACCTATCCATGTTCTCCACAGACGCTGCCTGACCCGCTGAGTTACTCCAGCACTCTGTGAAACGTCACCTGTCCATGTTCTCCACAGATGCTGCCTGTCCTGCTGAGTTACTCCGGCATTTTGTGTCTGCCTTCCTTTCCTATTACATATTTTTCCCGTATCTGTTTCCTCCCAGCTCCGCCGACTAACTTTGGCCTCTTGCAAGAGAAGGAGGCGAAACTGCACAGGCTGAAGATGCGACATCACACCATGTACCAGAGTGTCTACAACATCTCCTACGGACCCGAGTCCCTTGCTCACCTATGCCTGTGACTGCTCAACAGCGTATCCACCTTGCCCATCCCCACAATGACCTTGCTTCTTCCAGGGCACGCCTAGCACCAGGGGTTCAGCTGTCACTGGTGGAGTCATGAAGATGCACTGCGACCGCCACTGAATGGACCACTGGACCAAATTCATGAACACCTATCTAAAAAAAAAAGTATCTTGAAAAAAATATGCAGTAACAAACTTCTGCCATTTGAGCTTTGTGATGTGTGTCCTTGTATCGGTGTTGCTAAACCTGGATGGGGGTCATAAGGAACAGGAGCAGAATTAGGCCATTCGTCCCATCAAGTCTACTGCCCCATTCAAACCTGTCTGATCTATCTCTCCCTCCTAACCCCATTCTCCTGCCTTCTTCCCATAACCCCTGACACCCCGTACTGATCAAGAATCTATCTATCTCTGCCTTAAAATTATCCATTTACTTGGCCTCCACAGCCCTCTGTGGCAAAGAATTCCACAGATTCACCACCCTCTGACTAAAGAAATTTCTCCTCATCTCCTTCCTAAAAGAACGTCCTAAAAGATGTGGTTAAACAAAGGTGCTTGAGGAACTCATTGGGTCAGGCAGTGTCTATCGAGGGAAATTTAGTCTTTCCAGCTTGATGGGATTTTTAAGTTTAGGTTTATTAATCAAACATGTATCGAGGTACAGTGAGAAGCTTTGTCTTGCCTGTGATCCAAACAGATCAGACATACCATACAAAACACAATCAACCCAGGGACAATAGATTGAGGAAAGGGAAAGAAACCGATTGAAGGTTCGTGACCCAAATACGTCACCTATCCATGTTCTCCACAGATGCTGCCTGACCCGCTGAGTTACTCCAGCACTCTGTGAAACGTCACCTATCCATGTTCTCCAGAGATGCTGCCTGACCCGCTGAGTTACTCCAGCACTCTGTGAAACGTCACCTATCCATGTTCTCCACAGATGCTGCCTGACCCGCTGAGTTACTCCAGCACTCTGTGAAACGTCACCTATCCATGTTCTCCACAGATGCTGCCTGACCTGCTGAGTTACTCCAGCACTCTGTGTCCTTTTGTGTATTGACCAGCATCTGCATTTCTTTGTTTCTGTGGAAGATATTTCTCGGCTTCATCTGTAGCTCAACAGTTCCAGAGACAAAGTCCAATGTCCGCAATGGGGTAGAGGTGAATTGGAAAGTTTCCTGGCTTGTGGAAGGGCCATTCAGAAACCTGATAACAGAGGGGAAGAAACCACCCTGAGGATAGGTGGGAGGAAGCTGTTCCATAAGGTGCAGGGAGTGGGAAAACTTGGGAAGGTTTAGTTTAGTTTAGTTTTATTCTTATGTCATATGTTGAAAGACTGGAGCGACTAGGCTTGTATACACTGGAATTTAGAAGGATGAGAGGAGATCTTATCGAAACATGTAAGATTATTAAGGGGTTGGACACGTTAGAGGCTGGAAACATGTTCCCAATGTTGGGGGAGTCCAGAACAAGGGGCCACAGTTTAAGAATAAGGGGTAGGCCATTTAGAACTGAGATGAGGAAAAACTTTTTCAGTCAGAGAGTTGTGAATGTGTGGAATTCTCTGCCTCAGAAGGCAGTGGAGGCCAATTCTCTGAATGCATTCAAGAGAGAGCTAGATAGAGCTCTTAAGGATAGGGGAGTCAGGGGGTATGGGGAGAAGGCAGGAACGGGGTACTGATTGAGAATGATCAGCCATGATCACATTGAATGGCGGTGCTGGCTCGAAGGGCCTCCTCCTACATCTAATGTCTATTATTCTTGTCATGTGCACCGAGGTACAGCAAAAAGTCTTTGTTGCGCGCTATGCAGTCAGCAAAAGACTACATGGTTACAATCAAGCCGTCCACAGTGTAAGATAAAGGATAAAGGGAATAATGTTTAGTGCAAGATGTAGAGTGGTTAGAAAGAGGGAGCAAGGGATACAGACAATGCTGATTACTTGGATGATCAATATGTTGGCCAGTGATTGTTGCTGAGGTTGGTGTTGGTGTTCATTTCAGTGTAGTTTATTGTCACGTGTACCGAGGTACAGTGAACAGCCTTTGTTGCGTGATATCCAGTCAGCGGAAAGACAACGCATGATTACAACAGAGACATCTGCAGTGTATAGACACATGATAAGGGAATAACGTTTAGTGCAAGGTGAGAGATGTTGCCCTAGTAGAGATGTAAGAGTGTGGGGGGATTGTAACGTGTGATTGTAGATCTGCTTCTGTGGCTGGCACGCAAACGCTCGCCTGGGTTGGCCACCATCTTGGAAAGGAACAATTCTGGGGTTAATGCAAGAACTGAGGCCGCGAGGGGAATAGTCTGTGCCAAAGATACTAGAGGAACAAGATGGACCACTCCTTTTAAATCACCTATACTGAAGTGTAGTACGCAAAGGAGCCATTTTAGTAAGCAAAACCCGCCGTACTCTCTGCCTCTCACTGTGTAATCAGTGTCGTGGGGGAACAGTATGTGTGATGATACCATTAAAATGCAGAATATATCTCATCTATCAACTCACAAATTTTTGTTATTTTTCTCTTTAAATGTTTCTGCAAGTTTCTGCCGACTAAAATGGCGTCATGACCTACTACGGTTTTTAGGGTCGAGTGGTCCATCTTGCTCTGCTCCGTTATCTTTGGTCTGCACTGTAGTGCATTCACCTGATCACCAATCAATGCAACACCTAATTACAAATCTATGCAACAAGCTGCAACACCTGGTCACTAATCAATGCAGCTAGCTGCACCTGATCACCAATCAATGCAACACCTAATCACCAATCAATGCAGCAAGCTGCACCTGATCACCAATCAATGCAACACCTAATCACCAATCAATGCAACAAGCTGCAACACCTGGTCACCAATCAATGCAGCTAGCTGCACCTGATCACCAATCAATGCAACACCTAATCACCAATCAATGCAACAAGCTGCAACACCTGATCACCAATCAAATGCAGCTAGCTGCACCTGCCCAGGGTGTTCGACTCCAGGAGTGAGTTCACAGTCAGATAAATATCCATTCCCCACAGTCACAGATGGGCACGCTGTAGCCACCATTGCCAGTGGAACCTTCACCAAAACCCATCTCTTCCCAGCCCCATTGGCATGTTTATAATTTGCCTATTCAATGTCACCTTCAGTTGCCTGCGAACACAAGCTGAATAATCTTATCTTAAATAGACACAGAATGCTGGGGGAACTCAATCTTATCTCATCTTGGGGTTATTGTAATGTAGTGAAGGTGTGATCAATTTGGCTGGTAATGTTTATGAGGGTTTTACAATACAATACAATACAATATATCTTTATTGTCATTGTACCCAGGGGTACAACGAGATTGGGAATGCGCCTCCCATACGATGCAATAATTTAAGTAATTTAGACAACAGCAACCCAACGAAATGAAACAATTGTAACATTTTTAGACAGGGTAAAGTGCAAGTTGATCTATGCGTTGTGGCCATCCGGCTCAGCAGGACCGGTTCATAGCAGCTCTGGCCCTGGGGATGAAGCTGTTCCTGAGTCTGGAGGTGCGGGCGTAGAAGGCCTTGTATCGTCTGCCCGATGGAAGGAGTTCGAACAGACTGTTGCAGGGGTGTGAAGAGTCTTTGTGGATGCTGGTGGCTTTTCTGAGGCATCGTGTGTTGTAGATGCCCTCCAAGTCTGGTAGCTGTGTTCCGATGGCCCTCTGAGCTCTATGGACTACCCGCTGTAGAGCTTTCCTTTCTGCCTCCGTGCAGCTGAGGTACCACACAGGGATGCCATGCGTTAGGATGCTCTCTATGGTGCAGCGGTAGAAGGTCGTCAGCAGCTGTTGGGGTAGACCAGACTTTTTCAGTGTTCTTAAGTAGAACAGTCTTTGCTGTGCCTTCTTGACCAGCGCAGCAGTGTTATTGGACCATGTTAGGTCCTCCGAAATGTGAGTGCCCAGAAACTTGAAGCTGGACAGTAAGTTTCAAACTTTTGAATGAAAGTTATATATGAATGAAATGCTGGAACATGGTACTATCATCTCCACTCAAATTAAAAGCCTCTATTATCCCTCTTCAGATATCGACAAACTTGAGGTATGTTTCTACTTTTGTTTCCTGTTTTTTGATGTTAGATACCAGTTTATGTTACTCTTACAAATCTGTTCATGTGGCATGGTGGCACAGCTGGTAGAGTTGCTGCCCCACAGCACCAGAGACCTGGGTTCCATCATGACCTCTGTGTGTGGAGTTTGTACGTTCTCCCTGTGACTGCGTGGGTTTCCTCCAGGTGCCCCGGTTTCCTCCTACATCCCAAAGATGTGTGGGTTAATTGGCCCTCTGTAAATTGTTCCTTTTGGGTAGGGGGTGGATAAGAAAGTGTGGTAACATAGATCTATGGGTGATCGATGGTCGGCATGGAGCCAGAGGGCCGAAGGGCCTTTTTGTTGTACATTTCAATCAATCAAAGAGATTTAGTTATTGGTCTGAGCAAATGACAAGCTGGAGAATACTTTGAACAAAAAAAAAATCATATGATAAATCGCGCTATTTATGTGAAATGTCATTTCTGCGTAAAACGTGATTACCAAAGCCGTAACCTACTGCAATGTTTCCATTTGAATCAGAATGAAAGTGAAAATATCTGCTCGATATGATTTCAGATTGTGTACACTCAGTCACCACTCTGTGCCAGTGTTAGAGGTTCAGATGGTTGGGGTATCAGAGAAACAATTCTAAAGGGACTTAATTGAATGGTCCCAATATGCTTGAGTTCATCAGAAGATAACTGCAGATGCTGGTACAAATCGAAGGTATTTATTCACAAAATGCTGGAGTAACTCAGCAGGTCAGGCAGCATCTCGGGAGAGAAGGAATGGGTGACGTTTCGGGTCGAGACCCTTCAGTCTTATTCTTAAACTGTGGCCCCTGGTTCTGGACTCCCCCAACATTGGGAATAGCATTGAGAATGACCGAGAAAGGACAAAGCAATGTGACATTCAAACAGGGATGGCGGAGTGAGTGTTGGTAAAAGCATTGTAACCCAATGAACGGAGGGAACTGTTCATTGCCATATGCATTGACGATTGTAACTTAAATTAAAAAAACTTGCATTTAAAGAGCCTTTCAGATCAGGGCGATACAACGGTGCTGCTGGTAGAACTGGTTCGATCCCGACCTTTGGTGCTCCCGTTTGGTGTTTGTACGCTCTCTCTGTGACCACGTGGGTTTCCTCCGGGTGCTCTGGTTTCATCCCACCTCCTAAAGAGGTTTGTAGGTTAACTGACCACTGTAAATTGCCCCTCGTGTGGGGAGTGGATGAGAAGACATAGAACTAGTGTGGCACAAAATGCTGGAGTAACTCAGCGGGCCAGGCAGCATTTCAATAGTTACTCCAGCATTTTGTGTCTACCTTTGGTGTAAACCAGCATCTGCAGTTCCTTCCTACATAGAACTAGTGTGAGTGGGTGATCATCGATGGCCAGCATTAACTCAGTGGCCTGAAGGGCCTGTTTCCATTCTGCATCTGTAACCTCTACGATCACTGTGTGAGCGTGTCATAGCACTTTGCAATAAAGTACTTCAGAAGTGCAGTCACTGTGGTAAGGTAGGAAATAAAGCAGACTATTTGTATACTGTAATCTCACACGATCAGGAGCCATGCAATAATGGAATAACAATGAACAGTTAATGATCACAAAGATAATTTCGCTTTAGTTGATTTATGGAACAAGCTGCCAGAGGAGGTAGTTGAGGCAGGGACTATCCCAACATTTAAGAAATAGTACATGGATAGACACAAAGTGCTGTAGTAACTCAGCGGGGCAGGCACCATCTCTGGGTGCGGGGGGAAGAGAGGGGAAGTTTTGTTGCCTCCATCACAGTGAGGGGGTGTTGGAGTCACTGTGATGGATGTTTGTGTTGGGGTCGGGTGTCCTGTGTTCTTTTCTTTTTTGCTGTATTTTGTGTGACTGCTGAAATTTCGCTCGGTGTTGTGCCGAGTGACAATAAAGTGTTGTTATGTTATGTTATGTTATGTAACGTTTTGAGTCACGAACCTTCTTCAGAGCAACACCTGCACTTCTTTCATGTCCCGCTGAGTTACTCCAGCATTTTGTGTCTATCTTCGATTTAAACCAGCATCTGCAGTTCCTTCCTGCACAAGTGCATGGGTAGGACAGGTTTGGAGGATTATGGACCAAATGCGGGCAGGTGGGACTTTTGTAGCTGGGGCATGTTGGGCTGAAGGGCCTGTTTCCACACTGTACAACTCTTTGACTTAGATTGATTCTAAATTGTCGCCTCTGTTCTGAGGCAATGAGGTTTGGGACATTGTCAGAGGCATCGCGTTCTGTCAACAAACTTTAAAGAAAAGGACTTCACAATGTACCAGATCTGACAGACCGTATTATTTCTCTGCCACATTCACTTTTCTCAGAGTATTTAAGATCATCACCTGGTACTTTCTCAGTGTATAAAATGCCATGTTTACTACATGAACAGACGTGTTAACTAACGTGAAGATAAATGGGTTAACACTCCCATCAAAACAATGGAGAGAGGAATATGAGACGGGTAAATTAATTATTCATTCTGCAACATCGCAAACCTTGTAGTTATGTAACCGCACTGCAACGTAATCACCAATGTTGCCATTGGAGGGAGTCAGCCTTCTCCGACTTCATCTTCATTGCCTGGAACTTTAATTCAATATTTCAGCACCATACAATTGAGTATTTTTTTCCATGAGTGAAGCACAAAAGTAAACGGCTCTTTCTCGTTTCGTATCATTTGGAAGATTGGACTGGAGTTTGTTAATTGGCTTCTGTAAATTTTTTTCAAGGGAGAGTTAGATTTAGCTCTTGGGGCTAACGGAATCAAGGGGCTTCGGGAGAAAGCAGGAACGGGTCCTGATTTTGGATGATCAGCCATGATCATATTGAATGGCGGTGCTGGATCGAAGGGCCAAATGGCCTCCTCCTGCACCTATTTTCTATGTCCCCAGTGTGTAAGGTAGAAGTAGTGCACAGGTAATCGCTGGGCGGCATGGACTCGGTAGACCGAAGAGCCTGTTTCCATGCTGTATCTTTAAACTAAAGTAAACCTATGCCGCAAGAGGTAGTTATTCTTATCGAGTCCACATCACAAGATTAGAAATTGTTCAGCCAAAGCTGAACACACTTCTCGGCATCTGCCTACAATGGCATCTAGCGCTCCTCGCGCTTCTAATGCGTGACGGTGGAAAGATTGGTGGAAACAGGGCCGCAACGTGAACGCTCTTTCCTTGACCCCGGGAGGTAGACAATAGACCATAGGTGCAGGAGGAGGCCATTCGGCCCTTCGAGCCAGCACCGCCATTCAATGTGATCATGGCTGATCATTCTCAATCAGTACCCCGTTCCTGCCTTCTCCCCATACCCCCTGTCTCCGCTATCCTTAAGAGCTCTATCTAGCTCTCTCTTGAATGCATTCAGAGAATTGGCCTCCACTGCCTTCTGAGGCAGAGAATTCCACAGATTCACAACTCTCTGACTGAAAAGGTTTTTCCTCATCTCCGTTCTAAATGGCCTACCCCTTAACCTTAAACTGTGGCCCCTGGTTCTGGACTCCCCCAACATTGGGAACATGTTTCCTGCCTCTAAAGTGTCCAACCCCTTAATAATCTTATACGTTTCGATAAGATCCCCTCTCATCCTTCTAAATTCCAGTGTATACAAGCCTAGTCGCTCCAGTTTTTCAACATATGACAGTCCCACCATTCCGGGAATTAACCTAGTAAACCTACGCTGCACGCCCTCAATAGCAAGAATATCCTTCCTCAAATTTGGAGACCAAAACTGCACACAGTACTCCCCAGGTGTGGTCTCACTAGGGCCCTGTACAACTGCAGAAGGACCTCTTTGCTCCTATACTCAACTCCTCTTGTTATGAAGGCAGGTACTATCGCAACTTTCAAGAAACATTTAGGATAGTATAAGTGTGCGGGGATCGTTGGTCGGGGCTGAAGGACCTGTTTCCACACTATCTCTAAACTAAACTAAATTAAACCATGTTTCTGTAGGAAGGAACTGCAGACGCTGGTTTAAACAGAGGATAGACACAAAAAGCTGGAGTAACTCAGTGGGTCAGACAGCATCTCTGGAGAAAGGGAATGGGTCTCGACCCGAAACGCCACCTATTCCTTTTCTCCAGAGATGCTGCCTGACCCGCTGAGTTACTCCAGTTTTTTGGGTCTGAGCTATGTTTTCTGTGTGGCTGTGGTACTGGTGCAGGCAAGACTTTCATTGCACCTGCCCCTAGAGACGCCAACTGTCCCGTATTAGCCGGGACATCCCGTATTTTGGGCCAAGTTAGTACGGAACCGCCCTTGTCTCTTATTAGTAGGGTTGCCAACTTCCTCGCTCCCAAATAAGGGACCAAGAGTGACATCACCGCCCCGCGCCCCACGCCCCACGTGACCTCGCCCAGCCAGCGGCCACGCGCTCCCGCTCCACCAATGGCGGCCGCCATTGGTGGAGCGGGAGCACGTGGCCGCTGGCTGGGCGAGGTCACGTGGGGCGCGGGGCGGTGACGTCACCCTCTGCCCCTTTATTTGGGAGCGAGATAGTTGGCCACCCCTACCTCCCCACCTCACCATTCTTGTGCACACGATGATAACCTCCACTTGACTTCCTTTGCTCTCTGCGTGCCAGCAATGTTTGCAAATACTCTCTCCCCCCCCTCCCCCCCGGGCGCACCCAGTTTCTTTCCACATCAATAACACATCCTGCTGCTTGGTGTAATTCGCCTGAGTACGTGGGTGGGTGGGAGGAGAATCAGGGGGGCATGTTGGTGAAAATAGATTATGTGGAAATGATGATGGTGCCTTATCGTTACATGTGTACCTCAGCTCGGCACAGTGAAAATCTTTACTTCACCTACAATCTTTATTTTACTCACAATTGATAGTAAAATCATACTATAGATAAGCACAATGGTAAATAAGTGCAAAGATTGTAGTGTGTCAGTAGACCTCCCCCAGACAGTGCACAAAGAATCGCCATGTTTCTGGTGCCCACATGTTTCAAGGACAATAGACAATAGGTGCAGGAGGAGGCCATTCGGCCCTTCGAGCCAGCACCACCATTCAATGTGATCATGGCTGATCATTCTCAATCAGTACCCCGTTCCTGCCTTCTCCCCATACCCCCTGACTCCGCTATCCTTAAGAGCTCTATCTAGCTCTCTCATGCATTCAGAGAATTGGCCTCCACTGCCTTCTGAGGTAGAGGATTCCACAGATTCACAACTCTCTGACTGAAAAAGTTTTTCCTCATCTCAGTTCTAAATGGCCTGCCCCTTATTCTTAAACTGTGGCCCCTTGTTCTGGACTCCCCCAACATTGGGAACATGTTTCCTGCCTCTAACGTGTCCAACCCCTTATTAATCTTATACGTTTCGATAAGATCTCCTCTCATCCTTCTAAATTCCAGTGTATACAAGCCTAGTCGCTCCAGTCTTTCAACATATGACAGTCCCGCCATTCTGGGAATTAACCTAGTAAACCTACGCTGCACGCCCTCAATAGCAAGAATATCCTTCCTCAAATTTGGAGACCACAATTGGACCTTTAGACTTCAGTCTTATCTCGGCCTTAATGCCCCATTGTCATGGTGACAATGGGAGTGGACGAGCAGTTTACCAGGGAGTGCAAATACCTTGGAGTGTACCTGGACAGTAAAGTGGACTGGTCCAGGAACGCTGAGGCCCTTGTACAAGAAGGGACAGAGCCGGCTGTACTTTCTGACGAGGCTCCGCTCCGCTCCTTCAATGTCTGCAGTGAGATGCTGCAGATGTTCTACCAATCGGCGGTGGCGGCCAGGGCCATCTTCTTCGCTGCCGTGTGGCGGGGCAGCAGGGCGAAGGCCGCGGACACCAAAGCAACGGGATTAACAAACTCATCAGGAAGGCTGGCTCCGACCGTCCTGGGGGGGGAGTTGGAGTTGGGTTCACGGGGAGGGGGTCTTGGAGGGGAGGATGCTCCTCAAACTGCGGAGCATCCTGGACAATACAGCTCACCCCCTCCATGACACACTGGTCAACCTGAGGAGCACCTTCAACAACAGACTGGTCCCACCAAGATGCAGCACAGAACGAACGTCACAGGAGATCCTTCTTCCCTGCGGCTGTCAAACTGTACAACTCCTCCCCCATCTGAGGTGGGGTAGACTGAGACTGACTCCACTCCCCCCTCCCCCCCAATCTTTGCTCGTCCCCAATCTTTTCCACTCCTCACTTTAATTTCATGTTTCATTTATTTTGTGTATTTATGATTGTTGGCAGACCAATCTCCCTCCTGGGATAAATAAAGTTCTATCGCATGGTATTGTATCAACACCAATCTCCTCCCCCGCCGCCTGCCGCCATCTTGAATACCGCCCTTTGTCCAGCGTCCACCGCCATACTCCCTCCCTCCCTCCCTCCCTCCCTCCCTCCCTCCCTCCCTCCCTCCCTCCCTCCCTCCCTCCCTCCCTCCCTCCCTCCCTCCCTCCCTCCCTCCCTCCCTCCCTCCCTCCCTCCCTCCCTCCCTCCCTCCCTCCCTCCCTCCCTCCCTCCCTCCCCCCCTCCACCCCTCCACCCCTCCCCAGTTCCTGGTCTTTGAGGTCGAGCAGGAACGAGCGTTAGACGGTTGCAGGCGGGTTCCGTGGCGAGCGTGCGGGCGGGCGAGGCGGGAGATTCTACCGTCCAGCGCAGCTGGCTGGGAGCAAATTAATGGAGGAATGCGACTGATAGGAATGCTGTGAGAATAGGCATCAGCCAGATGGGCTGAAAGGCCTCTGTCTAAGCAAAGATCTGAAATGAGTGGAAGTCACTCCCTGGTGCGACGTTTCCAAGCCCGGCTCGTGCCTGGAATTAAAGTGGTTGCCTTCTACCTTCCCTCGCGCTGCCTCGGCAAGGCCAGCAGCATAATCACGGACCAGTCTCACCCCGGCCACTCCCTCCTCCCCTCACCCATCGGGCAAAAGGAACAAAAGAGTGAGAACGCACACCTCCAGATTCAGAGACGGTTTCTTCCCAGCCGTTATCAGGCAACCGAACCATCCTACCACAACCAGAGAGCAGTGCTGAACTACTATCTACCTCATTGGAGACTCTTGGATTATCTTTGTGTGGGAAAATAACTGCAGATGCTGGTACAAATCGAAGTTATCACAAAATACTGGAGTAACTCAGCGGGTCAGTCAGGCAACCTAAGCCTGCCACGAATTTTCCACTCATCTGCATTAAGCTATTAAGCTGGTCTGATATGAGATCTGTAAAGGATGCTGGGCAGCAGGTGCCAACGGTAGATAAATGGCTCAATCATTAGCTCATCAGATTTGCTGTCTTCTCAGTTTTATGTTACTGGGAACCAATGACAACAGCCATCCAACGAGGCCAAGTTTCATCTGCATCAGAGACAGACACAAAATGCTGGAGTAACTCAGCGGGTCAGGCAGCGGGGGGGAGGGAGTCAGAGATATGGAGGGGTGAGGTGTGAGAAGGACAGATCAAAGCAGAGGATGATAAGGAAATGTGGAACGGTTCATCGTGAGCTGAGGGGAAGGTGACAACGAGGCACACAATCTGTAATATTGAATCAGGAGGACAGTGGAACTAGTCTGAGAACTAGGATGGTGGAGAGACAGGGAGAGAGAGGGAGAGAGAGAAAGGGTCACTGGAAGTTAGAGAAATCAAAGTTCAAAATGGCTTGACCAAAGAGTCCATTTAAAGGGCAAAGTGAAGAGCGAGCAATGTGCATTGGGAGATTGGGGGGGAATAATAGGTGATTATGACTGAAGACAGACACAAAGTGGTGGAGTAACTCAGCGGGACAGGCAGCGTCTCTGGAGAGAAGGAATGGGTGAATGACGTTTTGGGACGAGACCCTTCTTCAGAAGCTGGTTTATGCAGTCGGAGGAAGGATCCCAACACGAAATATCACCCAGACAAAACATGGCAGCTGTGTTAGCGATGACCAGTTCATGGTCAAACACAATGTGTCTGAAGAAGGGTCTCGACTTGAAACGTCACCCGTTCCTTCTCTCCAGAGATGCTGCCCGTCCCGCTGAGTTACTCCAGCTCTTTGTGTCTGTCTTCGGTTTAAGCCAGCATGTCAGTTCCTTGCCACACAGGTGATTCTGACAGCTGGCTCTCAGACTATATGATCTCTTTGTGGTGAATCACAAGCATCACCCATTTCTCAACAGGTGACGCTATCTCTAAATGGAAACACCTGTCTGAGGCAGGCACTATATAAAGCTCCGACCCAACCACTCAACACTAGGTCATATTGTGTGATCTTAAACAATTCATGGCTGTCAGCGCCCTGTCTACTGTAACCCAGTAACTCCTGCCCTGGTTCTTTGCAGCAGACAGCAAGGTGGTTTGCTGCAATATGTTTAGTTTAGTTTAGAGATACAGCGCGGAGAGAAGCTCTTCGGCCTACCGAGTCCGTGCCGCCCAGCGATCCCCGCACTCTAACACTATCCTACACACACTAGGGACAATTTACAATTCTACCAAGCCAATTGACCTACAAACCTGGACTTCCTTTTGGGCGGGATGAAACCGGAGCACCCGGAGAAAACCCACGCAGGTCACAGGGAGAACGTACAAACTCCGTACAGACAGCACCCGCAGTCGGGATGGAACCCGGGTCTCTGGCGCTGTGGGGCAGCAACTCTACCGCTGTGCCACCGTGCCACCTTTGTGATTTGTTTTTAAATGGGGGGCAAAAGAGGGGGGCTTGGGAGTTGGGGTCCCATTCAGAGGTGGGGTAGAGGGGGTGAGAAGGCGGGTGTTGGACTGGACTCCCATTCTGAAGTGGGGGGGGGGGTGTAGGTTGGGGTAAAGGTTGGGCTTTTATTGCAAGGGGAGGTGATGGTGTGGAGTGCCCCTTGTGGAGGGTGGCATTTAGGGTGGGGCACCCGATGTGGATGGGGGGATTTAGGGTGGGGCACCCCTTACAAAGGGATATTTATGGTGGGGCACCTCTTGTAAATGGGAGGGGGGGGGGGATTGGGGCAAGGCCCTCATTGCAAAGGGGGTTAGGGGATTGATGTCACAGCACGGTGGCGCAGCAGGTAGAGCTGCTACCTCACAGCGCCAGAGACCCGGGTTCCATCCCGACTACGGGCGCCGTCTGTACGGAGTTTGTACGTTCTCCCCGTGACCTGCGTGGGTTTTCTCCGAGATCTTCGGTTTCCTCCCGCACTCCAGACCCACACGTCACCCATTCCATCTCCCCAGAGAAGCTGCCTGTCTCGCTGAGTTACTCCAGCTTTTTGTGTCTATCTTCGGTTTGTAGGCTAATTGGCTTGGTAAAAAATGTTGAAAAAACTGTCCCTGGTTTAAGATCGTGCTAGTGTGCGGGGATCGCCGGTCAGTGCGGACTCGATGGGCAGAAGGGCCTGTTTCCCTGCTGTATCTTGCAACTAAAATCACTCGAGTAGATAAGATCTTTTGAGGGAGAGAGGGGGTGAGGTGTACATAAACAAATAGACATAGAGCAGAATCCTAACAACGGTATCAATGGCAACACCTGTAATCCAGTGACTAAGATGTTTCCAACATCTAAGGAGATAAATCCTTTGGGAGAAGTTAACATTTTCAGCTTCTGGTCAGGGCTTAATGATAACATCTCTGTTGAAAGGGTGAGAAATATTTTGAGTAGAGAGTGTGGAGACAAATATTTTGGACTTAAAGTATTACGAGGGCCAGCTTTGATGAGAAGGTTACAGTGTTAGTGGGAGAATCTGAAAGACTGTTTCACATCCTAGGTACTTACACTATTTCAATCTCTGACCTTGAAAGGATTAGATGTTCTCTTGTATCAACGAATCTATGACATCAGTCTCAGCTTTGCGTTACAGTTGCCTTTCAGCGTGGAAACAGCGTAGAAAGGCTCGGATAGAGTGGATGTGGAGAGGATGTTTCCACTAGTGGGAGAGTCTAGGACCAGAGGGCACAGCCTCAGAATAAAAGGACGTTCTTTTCGGAAGGAGATGAAGAGGAATTTCTTTAGTCAGAGGGTGGTGAATCTGTGGAATTCATTGCCACAGACGGCTGTGGAGGCCAAGTCAATGGATATTTTTAAGGCAGAGATGGGTAGATTCTTGATCAGTGCGGGTGTCAGGGGTTATGGGGAGAAGGCAGGAGAATGGGGTTGAGAGGGGAAGATAGATCAGTCACGATTGAATGGCGGAGTGGACTTGATCGGTCGAATGGCCTAATTCTGCTCCTATCACTTATGAGCTTATGAGGAACAAGGAACTGAAGATGCTGGTTTACACACACACATAAAAAGAAAAGACACAGAGTGCTGGAGTAACCCAGCAGGTCAGGCAGCATCTGTGGGGAACACGGATAGGTGACGTTTCACAGAGTCCTGGAGTAACTCAGCGGGTCAGGCAGCATCTGTGGGGAACACGGATAGGTGACGTTTCACAGAGTGCTGGAGTAACTCAGCGGGTCAGGCAGCATCTGTGGGGAACACGGATAGGTGACGTTTCACAGAGTGCTGGAGTAACTCAGCGGGTCAGGCAGCATCTGTGGGGAACACGGATAGGTGACGTTTCACAGAGTGCTGGAGTAACTCAGCGGGTCAGGCAGAATCTGTGGAGAACATGGATAGGTGATGTTTTGGTCCCGTGATGGGAATAGAACCTGGGTCACTGGCGCTGTGAGGCAGCTACTCTAGGGCTGTCCCACTGTAATCATTTGGTTATATCTGCGTTCATTCCTGACCAGGGTCATTGGGTAAGCATTGGAGAGGCAACTTTGTGCAGTCAACTGGCATTTCAGTGCCCTAAATACTTGCAGATTGTAATTCTGTAGAAAGTCAGCCTTAAAGGAACAAAAGGTCGCACTATGAGCCACAAATGGTGAGTTTAAGGTTGCCAACTTCCTCACTCCCAAATACGGGACAAAGAGACAAAGGGTGACATCACCGCGCCTCGTGACCTCACCCAGCCAGCGGCCTCGTGCTCCCGGCCCGGGCGGCCGCCATTGGTGGAGCGGGAGCACGTGGCCGCTGGCTGGGTGAGGTTTTTTTAGATTATTTTTAGATTTTAGATTTAGATTTAGAGATACAGCGCGGAAACAGGCCCTTCGGCCCACCGAGTCCGCGCCGCCCAGCGATCCCCGCACATTAACACTATCCTACACACACTAGGGACAATTTTTACATTTACCCAGTCAATTAACCTACATACCTGTACGTCTGTGGAGTGTGGGAGGAAACCGAAGATCTCGGAGAAAACCCACGCAGGTCACGGGGAGAACGTACAAACTCCGTACAGACAGCGGCCGTAGTCAGGATCGAACCTGAGTCTCCGGCGCTGCATTCGCTGTAAGGCAGTAACTCTACCACTGCGCCACCGTGCCGCCCACTACGTGGGGCGCGGGGCGGTGACGTCACCCTTATTTGGGAGCGAGGAAGTTGGCAACCCTACTAATACGGGACAAGGGCGGTCCCGTACGGGACAAACTAATTTAGCCCAAAATACGGGATGTCCCGGCTAATACGGAACAGTTGGCAACCCTAGGTGTGTATGAGGTTCGCTTACTGAAGAAGCACCATCTGAGGCAGATTAGCTTAGGTGGTCAGCCAGAAATCAAATATAAATGGGAGACCCTTCAGAAGGCAATGGCCATCCTTCTTAAGAAATCCATTGATGGTGCTGACCCAGAATAGAACAGAGAATCCTTGACCAGCTCAGTGGCTCGAGTGAGCTCGCTGCCGCTTGACTCCAATTTTCACCATGATGAGCTTTGGGCACCTTTTATATTTTTCAGTTGTTGTCCGAACTTCTCCGAATTTAGTGTCCGTAGCTTTTATTTTCCTAATGCATTTTAGACTTTACTTTAGACTTTGGAGATACAGCGTGGAAGTGGGTCCTGGGACCCACAGAGTACCTGCCGACCAGCGGGGGTTGTTTTTGCACTAAAGCCACCTCACGCACGAGGGACAATTTGACAATTCACCGACGCTAATTAACCTACAAACATGTACGTCTTTGGAGTGTGGGAGGAAACCGGAGCACCCGGACAGTTTTTTCCAACATTTTTTACCAAGCCAATTAACCTACAAACCGAAGATAGACACAAAAAGCTGGAGTAACTCAGCGGGACAGGCAGCTTCTCTGGAGAGATGGAATGGTCGACCTGTGGGTCTGGAGTGTGGGAGGAGACTGAAGATCTCGGAGAAAACCCACGCAGGTCACGGGGAGAACGTGCAAACTCCATACAGACGGCGCCCGCAGTCGGGATGGAACCGGGGTCTCCGGTGCCATGAGGCAGCAGCTCTACCCGCTGCACCACCGTGTGCCCTAACAGTTGTACACTTGTAGCCGTTGACATTACTGCCAGGTCACACAGTCCCCTTGATACAATTCTGGTCTTCCTTCAATGCAGCAGGGCTCTCTCTGGGCACGTACAACGCGTGGAGCAGCTTTTTGGCTCCATTGACCCTGATGCCTGTGATGTTGGATGAAAGTCATTCTGCCCTTCATTCCACTTGGCTTTCAGGGAGTGAGTAATTTGTTGCGCTCGACACGAGAGGTTTATCAAGCAGCTGCTGTTGGCACTGAGTGTGGATACGTCATCCTGCCCTTCACACCTGCAAGCAAGCCTCCTTCAATCCTTCCCATCAGCAGAGCAGAGACTGGCAAGACTTGCACAATCTCTAACTACGTTGAGAAATTGACCTTGTTAAGACCTTGCATACTCCAGTTTCCCACATCCACCACGATGCAAACTGTCTGAGGAAGGGTCTCGAACCGAAACGTCACCAAATCCGAGGGTCGCCAACTGTCCCGTATTAGCCGGGACATCCCGTATTTTGGGGTAAGTTAGTTTGTCCCGTACGGGACCGCCCTTGTCCCGTATTAGTAGGGGTGCCAACTTCCTCACTCCCAAATACGGGACAAAGGGTGACGTCACCGCCCCGCGCCCCACGTGACCTCACCCAGCCAGCGGCCACGTGCTCCCGCTCCACCAATGGCGGCCGCCATTGGTGGAGCGGGAGCACGTGGCCGCTGGCTGGGCGCGGGGCGGTGACTTCATCCTTTGTCCCTTATTTGGGATTGAGATAGTTGGCAACCCTAGTTGAGACCCTTCTGTACACCATTCTGTACACCTTTCTGTTTTCTCTGACCATGGTCACCTGCAGTGTTCAACATAGGTTCAAGAAACGACACCTGATGAATTGAGCAGCTTCAAAATGGAGACAACATTTGATCAGAACCACAGCTCCCATTTCTGCAGACAGCGCTGGGAAATTAAAAGTGACAAATTGGTACAAATCCACATAATGTGCCTTCCACTTTCTCAGTGGTAATTTTGCTCTAAATACTGAAGATAATTTGAAGTATAATCGCTAATTGCACCACTAAAAGACCTTCGTATGGTATTTAATTGGAAAGAACTAACATTAGGCCGACACAGTGGCGCAGCGGTAGAGACCCGGGTTCGATCCCGACTACGGGTGCTGTCTGTACGGAGTTTGTACGTTCTCTCTGTGACCGCGTGGGTTTTCTCCGAGACCTTCAATTTCCTCCCACATTCCAAAGACGTACAGGTTTGCAGGTTAATTGGCTTGCTATAAATGTAAATTGTCCCTGGTGTGCGTAAGATAGTGTTAATGTGCGGGGGTCGCTGGTTGGCACGGACCCGGTGGGCCGAAGGGCCTGTTTCCGCGCTGTCTCTCTAAACTAAATTACAGATGGAACTGTGGACTAAACTAAATTAGAGATGGAAATGCATTTTAAAAACACACTGTTTAGAAGATGAGGATTATCCTGAAAATAGATGTATCTCCAAAATGTTAACACAGTGGTTGCAGAGAGTTCTAAACTAAGCCAATCAATACAGGTTATGTTCAATTGTTTCATGACCTTTATCACATTGACCGATGAGGTGATAACACTGTCTCCCTGTTTAGCTCTGTTTTGTTGCTGATTAACAGCCGGGAAGAAACTGTCCCTGAATCTGGAGGTGTGCGTTTTCACACTTCTGTACCTCTTGCCTGATGGGAGAGGGGAGGAGAGGGAGTGACCGGGGTGAGACTGGTCCTTGATGATGCTGCTGGCCTTGCCGAGGCAGCGTGAGGTGTAGATGGAGTCAGTGGAAGAGAGGTTGGTTTGTGTGATGGTCTGGGCTGCTGGCCTTGCCGAGGCAGCGTGAGGTGTAGATGGAGTCAGTGGAATGGAGGTTGGTTTGTGTGATGGTCTGGGCTGCGTCCACAACTCTTTGTAATTTCTTTAAAAAAGCAATTGAATGTTTCCCCGTGGAGAGTTGTGATGGCGATGAGACGTTATTGTCTCTTGTACCCAGCTGGGTGCAGTGGAATTCAGTGTTTTTGCCCACAAAGTGCACAAAAAAGGCCCTCAAAGGTGCCGACATAGTTACAAAAAGTACACATCCCTTCTTCATTCCCCTCGACGGGTCCCCCTTTGTTCATGATGGTCCCCCCCCCCACACTGGGACCCCCTTTGTTTTGCTTCCCCCCCCCACACTGGGTCCCCCTTTGTTCATCCCCCCACCCCCACACTGGGTCCCCCTTTGTTTCACCCCCCCCCCCACACTGGGACGTCCTTTGTTCCTCCCCCCCCCACACTGGGACGTCCTTTGTTCATCCCCCCCCCCACAATGGGACCCCCTTTATTCACCCCCCCCCTCCCACACTGGGTCCCTCTTTGTTCCTCCCCCCCCCACACTGGGAACCCCTTTGTTTATGATGGCCCCCCCACACACTGGGACCCCCTTTGTTCATGATGCCCCCCCCACACTGGGTCCCCCTTTGTTCAGGGTCCCCCCGTGCGGCACGGTGGCGCAGCGGTAGAGTTGCTGCCTTACAGCGAATGCAGCGCCGGAGACCCTGGTTCGATCCTGACTACGGGCGCCGTCTGTACGGAGTTTGTACGTTCTCCCCATGACCTGCGTGGGTTTTCTCCGAGATCTTCGGTTTCCTCCCACACTCCAAAGACGTACAGGTGTGTAGGTTAATTGGCTGGGCAAATGTAAAAAAAATAATAAAATTGTCCCTAGTGGGTGTAGGATAGTGTTTGTGTGCGGGGATCGCTGGGCGGCGCGGACCCGGTGGGCCGAAGGGCCTGTTTCTAAATCTAAAAAAAAATCTAAATCACACTGGGTCCCCCTTTGTTCATGGCCCCCTGTACTGGTTCCCCCCCTGTTCTTGCCATGCCCCCCCTGTTCTCACCCCATCCTCTGTCTCCATTCTCAGTCCCACTCCCGTTTGGAGGTTCGGAGCCTACGGGCCGAATGTGCCCGGCGTCTGTCTCTGAGCGGATGCTGCCTGACCTGCTGCGTGGCGGGGTCACCCGTCGGTATTTATCTCGGGTTTCCAGCGGCTGCTGCATTTTGGCGTCGGACCCCGCGGCCTGTGTTGCCTTGGCCTGCCGTGGCTAATTACATGCAACATACATGCTTCTGCCGTGTCTGTTTCCTTCTGTTTTACTGACCTCTTCTCACCTACAAGCCCTTGATGTGTTGCTCCCTGGTACTTAAGCAGCTAGTCAATATCTCTGACCCTAAACACGAATTAATGTGAAGCTAGGATTACCATATAAGCAGCTAAACAACATTGTTCAGCTCCCACCCCTCGATCAGACAGCAAGTTACACCCAGATCTTCTCTTGAATTTCACAAGCAATCAGATGTAAATCAACTCCATGGCACTCTGTGAAATTATTGATGTGGTCACCTGGGATAGATCACATTCCCAGCCTCTCGTTTACCGCCTCAACGTACAGAGTGGAAAACAAAATCGCTATTTAAATTGGCTTCATCCATCATTAACCTCTCTGCATAGAAATGACACATTCTTAGAATGGAAGACAGACGCATGTAAAGCTGGAGTAACTCAGGGGGTCAGGCAGCATCTCTGGAGAGAAGGAATGGGTGACGTTTCGAGTCCAGACCCTTCTTCTGACCGATGTCAGGGGAGGGGGCGGGACCAGAGAAGGAATGGTTCCTGCCCCCTCCTCTGACATCAGTCTGAAGAAGTGTCTCGACCCGAAACGTCACCCATTCCTTCTCTCCAGAGATGCTGCCTGACCTGCTGAGTTACCCCAGCATTTTGTGTCTTTCTTCAGTTTAAACCAGCATCTGCAGTTTAGATTTAGATTTAGAGATACAGCGCGGAAACAGGCCCTTCGGCCCACCGAGTCCGCGCCGCCCAGCGATCCCCGCACATTAACACTATCCTACACACACTAGGGACAATTTTTACATTTACCCAGTCAATTAACCTACAAAACCTGTACGTCTTTGGAGTGTGGGAGGAAACCGAAGATCTCGGAGAAAACCCACGCAGGTCACGGGGAGAACGTACAAACTCCGTACAGACGGCGCCCGTAGTCGGGATCGAACCTGAGTCTCCGGTGCTGCATTTGCTGTAAGGCAGCAACTCTACCGCTGCGCCACCGTGCAGCCAGTTGCTTCTTACCCAATTGTCAGAACGTACAGCACAAACACGGAACATTCAGCCCGTTGTGATTATGCCAGGTTGTCTTTAAAAGTTTGCCAATTAATCCACATTCTTGCCCTTACCCCACAATGTTCTTTTATTCAAATTTACATCTAATCTTCCTTTTGAAAATTCCGTTGAATTTTGTTTGCTCCAATACCTCACGAACGCAAAGATTCAGCCATGTTCAAGTATCTGGCAAACTGTTATTGGTATTCGACATACAGTGGTTTTCATGTGAGTCTGAAGAAGGGTCTCGACCTGAAGCTTGTTCCGTGTTCTCCAGAGATTGGGCTGGGGAGGGGCCGGGCGAGGAGAGGGATGACTGTTGGTGGTACAACTGGAATGGAGACGCCAGCTGGAATGGGCCCTTAGTGGCCAGCCCCAGCTGGGACTGGGAAATGGGTGAAGGACATCACACGACCACAGAACCAGGGGCCACAGGCTCAGAATAACGGGGAGGCCATTTAAAACTGAGGTGAGAAGAAACCTTTTTCACCCAGAGAGTTGTGAATTTGTGGGATTCTCTGCCACAGAGGGCAGTGGAGGCCAATTCACTGGATGAATTTAAAAGAGAGTTAGATAGAGCTCTAGGGGCTAGCGGAATCAAGGGATATGGGGAGAAGGCAGGCACAGGTTTTACTGATTGTGGATGATTAGCGATGATCACAATGAATGGTGGTGCTGGCTCAAAGGGCCAAATTGTCTTCCTCCTGCACCTATTTTCTACATTTCTATGACTGAAGAAGAATCCTGACCTGAAACGTCACCTATTCCTTTTCTCCAGAGATAATAATAATATTTATTTATTGTTGTTGCAACAAGTGCAACGAAATTAAAAAATAGCAATCCTGACGGTGCGTAAAAAACATATATGCAATAAATGCAAAACAAATAAATACCAATATATTAAATACAAAAGTTTTAACAGTGTGACCTATTGCAGAAAGTGGTGTTCAGTTCTCGTATGGCCCTGGGGTAAAAACTGTTCTTGAGTCTGTTTGTTCGGGATTTGATCGACCTGAAACGTCGACCAGAGGGCAGATGAACAAACAGACGGTGGCCGGGGTGGGATGGATCTTTTATTATTTTTCCTGCTCTACTGAGGCAGCGTAGTCTGAACAGGTGCTCCAGGGAGGGCAGTGAGCAGCCGATGATCTTCTGGGCCGTCGTGATGACCCTCTGAAGGGCCTTCCTGTCCTTTTCTGAGCAGCTGGCATACCATGTGGTTATACAGTATGCCAGCACACTCTCGATGGAGCAGCGATAGAAGGACATCATGAGCTTCTCCTGCAGGTTGGTCTTCCTGAGGATCCTCAGGAAGTGGAGTCTCTGCTGCGCCTTCTTCACTGTGGTGATGGTGTTGGTAGACCAGGTAAGATCCTCTGCGATGTGCGTACCCAGGAACCTGAAAGCGGGTACCCTTTCCACACAGACCCCATTGATGTAGAGTGGGTCGTGTTCTGCACTGGTTTTCCTGTAGTCTATTATAAGTTCCTTTGTTTTGGAGGAGTTCAGGACAAGATTGTTCACTGAACACCATGCTGCCAACCTTTGGATTTCATCCCTGTAGGCTGTCTCATCTCCTCCTGAGACGAGTCCAACCACAGTCGTGTCATCCGCGAACTTGATGATGGTGTTGGTGGGATGGGTGGGGGCGCAGTCGTGAGTGTAGAGGGAGTAAAGGATGGGGCTCAACACACAGCCCTGTGGTGAGCCGGTGCTCAGTGTAATGGTGCCTGACCCGCTGAGTTACTCCAGCTTCTTGTGTCTATCTTCTGTCTGGCCACAATGGGCTGTTCTGTGCATTCTGAACTAACCAGGGGATTAGACAATAGACAATAGGTGCAGGAGTAGGCCATTCAGCCCTTCGAGCCAGCACCGCCATTCAATGCGATCATGGCTGATCACTATCAATCAGTACCCCGTTCCTGCCTTCTCCCCATACCCCCTCACTCCGCTATCCTTAAGAGCTCTATCCAGCTCTCTCTTGAAAGCATCCAACGAACTGGCCTCCACTGCCTTCTGAGGCAGAGAATTCCACACCTTCACCACCCTCTGACTGAAAAAGTACTTGTGTCTAGGGATAGTTCTTGAAAACAAAAGTATTTCACTGTACCTTGGAACACATAATAATAAAGAAACCATTGAACAAGAGATGCTGCCCGACCCGCTGAGTTACTCCAGCACTTTGTGAAACGTCACCTATCCATGTTCTCCACAGATGCTGCCCGACCCGCTGAGTTACTCCAGCACTTTGTTCCTTGTGTAACTTGTAGTAGTTGGTTGTATAAACGCTCGCTTGTGTTGAAAAGTTGTTGGGACAACATTACCATCGAGAAGGTCGTCCCTGTGACAAACGTTGTTTCCTATTATCTATGCATCTCAAAGTGGCATGGACAACAACTGGAATGTAGAAGGATGAGAGGGAATCTTATAGAAACGTATAAAATTATAAAAGGACTGGACAAGCTAGATGCAGGAAAAATGTTCCCAATGTTGGGGGAGTCCAGAACCAGGGGCCACACACAGTCAAAGGATAAAGGAGAGGCCATTTAAAACTGAGATGAGAAAAAAACTTTTTCACCCGGAGAGTTGTGAATTTGTGGAATTCTCTACCACAGAAGGCAGCAGAGGCCAATTCACTGGATGAATTTAAAAGAGAGATAGATAGAGTTCTAGTGGCTAGCAGAATCAAGGGATATGGGGAGGCAGGCACAGGTTTTACTGATTGTAGATGATCAGCCATGATCACAATGAATGGCTGATCATCCACAATTTGGCTCAAAGGGCTAAATGGCCTCCTCCTGCACCTATTTTCTGTGTTTCTATGAATGCAAAAACTCCAAAAAGATCGGTGAAGGAATTTTTCAAATTGTGTGTTAAGAGTTTTACTTGTAGCTAAAGCACTTTACGCCACAATGAAAAGTCCCTCAGTAATACGTTGAGAAGATCAACGGGCAGAAGCACCTGATGTGACAAAGCAACATCCTGTTACCAAGCAAGCAGTTACAATGTCTTTGAAGTTTAAGAACTAACATTATATTACCTGTTACTCAACTGATGCAGTCACAATGATTTGCATTCCTTTCAGCTGTTACAGGTTGAAATATTCCGAATGGTGAAATTAAACTTAACTCAATTCCTCCGTAAGATGTCTGGTGACGGGCGGCCAGAGTGTTATCCTCTCAAATCATTTAAGCAGGTTACTCAGGCACGACTTGCATGAGAGGAGGGGGGGGGGGGGGGGGGGGGGAGGGGAATTAGGGGACCACATTAGTGAATATGAATTAATGGTGGAGAAGTCTGAATTTTGAATTGAATTTTGAATTTGAATTGAATTTGAATTGACTTTTGAATTTGAATTGAATTGAATTTTGAATTTGAATTGACTTTTTAATTGGAATTATTTTTTAAATTGAACACTTTATTGTTATATGAGACAAGTCGCAATGAAATTCTTTGCTTGCGTACCCAAAGTATGCAAATAGTCAGCCGTCCATAACGAACGCTTACAAAGTTACAAATTCCATCTCCCGCGCCAGGTCTCCCCTCCTCCCCCTCCACATGGCAGTCCCCCCACGCCGGGTCCTCCATTGTTCTTCCCCCCCCCTCAAGGTCTTGACCCAAAACGTCACCTATTCCTTCTTTCCACAGATGCTGCCTGACCCGTTGAGTTACTCCAGCACTTTGTGTCTACCTTCAGTGCAAATCAGCACCTGCAGTTCCTTCCTATTCGGGACGTTGTGTGTGGGAATTAGAATGGATTGAATGTGCCCTGTTGAAAGTTTCTGAAGGCAATTCAACATAATGTGTGTAGACACGGTAGAAACATACAGGACCGCTGAAATAGATCCCTTTGAAATTGGAGGAGGGAATTAAAACAAATATTAAAAATGCTGGGACCGCAGCATGGAGTTTCGGAGCTATAGAGAGAACAGGAAGGATGTGGAGAGAATGCTAACATTGCCTGTTCTTGTACGGCTATTAGATGTTTTCTTGTGTTGTGTTCAAGTGCTAAGAGCTGTTGCTGGCTGTGACTCAACAATCTCCCTCCTGCCTTTGACCCATTTATTGTACCACAAATCATCTAATTGAAGGTCAGAGAACTTCCAACCTGCTCTTCAGTTATTCGACACCCGCGTTCGCAGCGTGTGTGTGTGAGCTTCGTGACGCCCTTTCCAATGTCAACCCCCCCCCCCATATTACATTGTGCATTGATGACTACAACTCCAGTGTGGAGCTGCCAGAGGGGGTAACTCCTGACTAGGCAATAGACAATAGACAATAGACAATAGGTGCAGGAGTAGGCCATTCAGCCCTTCGAGCCAGCACCGCCATTCAATGCGATCATGGCTGATCACTATCAATCAGTACCCCGTTCCTGCTTTCTCCCCATACCCCCTCACTCCGCTATCCTTAAGAGCTCTATCCAGCTCTCTCTTGAAAGCATCCAACGAACTGGCCTCCACTGCCTTCTGAGGCAGAGAATTCCACACCTTCACCACCCTCTGACTGAAAAAGTTCTTCCTCATCTCCGTTCTAAATGGCCTACCCCTTATTCTCAAACTGTGGCCCCTTGTTCTGGACTCCCCCAACATTGGGAACATGTTATCTGCCTCTAATGTGTCCAATCCCCTAATTATCTTATATGTTTCAATAAGATCCCCCCTCATCCTTCTAGGGTCGCCAACTGTCCCGTATTAGCCGAGACATCCCGTATTGTGGGCTAAATTGTTTTGTCCCGCCCTTGTCCCGTATTAGGACCGCGGGCCGCTGTCGGCCGGGACAGTGTCGGCTAACGGAGTGTGTTCGCCTGACGGAGGTTGCGTAGCAACCCGCCTCTCGGCCCGGGCGGCCGCCATTTGAGGAGCGGGAGCACGTGGCCCGCTGGCTGGGTGAGGTCACGTGGGGCGCGGGGCGGTGACGTCACCTTGTCCTGTATTTGGGAGTGAGATAGTTGGCAACCCCTACTCCTGACGTTCCCATCTCAAAGAGTTGAACAATCTCCACTAGTTCATGCAAACACAAGCCACACTTAATTAGAAAACAAAATCATTTTAATATTTCCCTTTCCCCCCCCTACTGAGGCAAATATATTGCACTTCAATGTGCCGCTTTGTATTTAAGTAAAAACATTTCTCTGGAAATTAAATATATGTAAGAAATATCAGGGTCAGAGTTTGTTTGGTGTCTCGCCGGTGTGGTCAGTTGTCATCGTCATCACCATTGGCCTTGAAAGTCTGTGGAAACACTGAGCAACGTTGGCCAAGAAGAAGCTGGTGGTGATGGCAGTAATGGAGACACAAACCCCGGAGAAAAAGATGATCAGGTAGTCAGTGAGTGTCAGGCTGAACTCACACCCGACAAAGCTGCTCTTGGATAGCTCATTGAGGGTGATCTTCCTCCTGTCTTGGGGCAGTGAGCACTGGATGGCATCGAAGCCTGCAGGAAAGTGATGTAAATAATGTTACAGGGTGTAAAGACCACTCGCTCATTCAGTGAACGTGAACTTTCAGAAGTGTTGATTGACCTTAGACTGGAGTAACTCAGCGGGTCAGGCAGCAACTCAGGAGAGAAGGAATGGGTGACGTTTCGGGTCGAGACCCTTCTTCAGACTGATGTCAGGGGAGGGGGCAGGTTCCTGCCCCCTCCCCTGACATCAGACTGAAGAAGGGTCTCGACCCGAAACATCACCCATTCCTTCTCTCATCCCACCCCCTTACCCTGACGTCAGTCTGAAGATGGGTCTCAGCCTGAAACATCACCCATTCCTTCTCTCGTCCCACCCCCTTACCCTGACGTCAGTCTGAAGATGGGTCTCAGCCTGAAACGTCACCCATTCCTTCTCTCCCGAGATGCTGCCCGACCCGCTGAGTTAGAAGATTGGAAAGACTGGGCTTGTATTCACTGGAGTTTAGAAGGACGAGAGGGGAATCTTATGGAGACGTATAAAATTATGAAAAAGGACCGGACAAACTAAATGCAGGAAAAATGTCCCCAATATTGGGGGGAGTCCAGAACCAGGGGCCACACAGTCGAAGAATAAAGGGGAGGCCATTTAAAACTGAGGTGAGAAGAAACCTTTTTCACCCAGAGAGTTGTGAATTTGTGGAATTCTCTGCCACAGAGGGCAGTGGAAGCCAATTCACTGGATGAATTTAAAAGAGAGTTAGATAGAGCTCTAGGGGCTAGTGGAATCAAGGGATATGGGGAGAAGGCAGGCACGGGTTACTGATTGTGGATGATCAGCCATGATCACAATGAATGGTGGTGCTGGCTCGAAGGGCCAAATGGCCTCCTCCTGCACCCATTTTCTATGTTACTCCAGCATTTTATGTCAACCTTCGATTTAAGCCAGCATCTGCAGTTTTTTCCCTACACTGTTGATTGACCTTGCCTGAGTCTACTGCCATTATATTCCAACCTGTGCACACAATGACAAGAGCCGAGGACAATCTCATTCACGGAAAATAAGCTAGCACAATGTCAAACACCTGCAGCGTGGAAACAGGAAAGGAGTATTCACGATGATTAACCCTGTCACCTGGTCTTGTATCGTGCAGAGTGAACTGTCAACGCCAGCTATGTTTGCAATGATTAGTTAATGGATAAACACAATGTGCCTGAAGAAGGATCTGGACCCCTCGATGAGTCTTTGCGTTTTGTGAAGGCAGACACAAAATGCTGGAGTAACTCAGCGGGTCAGGCAGCATCTTGGGAGAGAAGGAATGGGTGACGTTTCGGGTCGAGACCCTTCTTTGCCTTTTGTGATATTGGTTGCCAACATGAGCAATCTAAATTGGGAATTGTTCTCTCATCCCTGTCTTCATTTTCTCAGCTTCATCAAGGAAAAAAAGCAATCATGTCATGTAACCCCTAGAGGACAACGTTGTCACGATGCTCTGTTCGTGTGTTGCACTTGAGTACGTTTCCACCACATTCATTGACCCTAATTTCACTCATCCAATCCATTAACGGTTAACAATAATAGCACATTGTTCACTGCCATCTGTGGCGTAGACAAGACAAATATCTCCTCTGTACCATCGCCAACTTTGTTTTGCAGAAATATAGGAATGAGTGGGTTAACCTATGATGAGCGTTTGTCTGCACTGGGCCTGTACTCGCTGGAGCTTAGAAGGATGAGGGGGGACCTCATTGAAACATACAGACTAGTGAAAGGCCTGGATAGAGTGGATGTGGAGAGGATGTTTCCACTAGTGGGAGAGTCTAGGATTAGAGGGCACAGCCTCAGAATTAAAGGATGTTCTTTTAGGAAAGAGATGAGGAGAAATTTCTTTAGTCAGAGGGTGGTGCATCTGTGGGATTCTTTGCCACAGATGGCTGTGGAGGCCAAGTCAGTGGATATTTTTAAGGCGGAGATAGATGGATTCTTGATTAGTGCGGGTGTCAGGGGTTATGGGGAGAAGGCAGGAGAATGGGGTTAGGTGGGAGAGATAGATCAGCCATGATTGAATGGCGGTGTAGACTTGATGGGCCGAATGGCCTAATTCTGCTCCTATCACTTATGACCTTATATAATCCACTCTCCACTCAATTTCTACTTTATTATAAACGTCAACTGTGAAAGGAGAAAGATAAGAGAACAAAATGCTGGAGTAACTCAGCAGGTCAGGCAGCATCTGTGGAGAAAAGGAATCGGTGATGATTCTAGTCAAGACTCTTCATCAGATGTGACTGAAGAAGGGTCTCGACCTGAAACGTCACCTATTCCTTTTTCTCCAGAGATGCTGCCTGACCCGCTGAGTAACTCCAGCATTTGGTGTCAACCAGTATCTGCAGTTCCTTCCTACACAAGAGAGATGATATCAAGATTCAAGATTTCAAGATCAATTTATTGTCACATGTGCCAATTAAAGTACAGTGAAATTTTTGAGTTAGTTTTCAGAGGCAGAGAAGGTGGGAGACCAATCAGTAGATCAAAGGCGATATCTCTGATCGGTGAGATCCAATGCTTTAAAGTAGTGGTTGGAAATAGATTGTGCATCTTTCTCGGTGTTATGTGTTGCTCACAGCAAGGCATGATGCTGCAAACACTCAGCAGGCTTTTATCAACGTAACTTCTACTTTTTTTCTGGGGTGCTGCATTTTTACAACCTGTATTGTTTTATGTAGGAAGGAACTGCAGGTGCTGGTTTAAACCGAAGGTAGACACAAAAAGCTGGAGTAACTCAGCGGGACAGGCAGCATCTCTGGAGAGAAGGAATGGGTGACGTTTCGGGTCTCCAGTCTGGAGAAGGGTCTCAACCCGAAACGTCACCCATTCCTTCTCTCCAGAGATGCTGCCCGTCCCGCTGAGTTACTCCAGCATTTTGTGTCTACCTCCTCTGGCAGCTCGTTCCACACACCCACCACCTTTTGTGAGAAAAAAAAACAGTTACCCCTCAGGTTTCTATTAATTCTGTCCCCTCTCACCTTAAACCTATGTCCTCTGGTTCTCGATTCCCCTACTCTGGGCAAAAGACTCTGTGCATTTACTCTATTCCTCATCTTTTCATACGCCTCGATAAGATCACCCCTCATCCTCCTGCGCTTCAAGAAATAGTGGTAGCCCACTCAACCTCTCCCTGTAGCTCAGACCCGCGAGTCCTGTAAATATCAAAGGAAGGATATAGGTGGAGACAGGAAGATAGAGGGAGAACTGGGAAGGAGGAGGGGAAGAGAGGGACAGAGGAACTATCTAAAGTTGGAGAAGTCGATGTTCATACCACTGGGCTGCAAACTGCCCAGGCGAAATATGAGGTGCTGTTCCTCCAATTTCCGGTGGGCCTCACTATGGCACTGGAGGAGGCCCATGACAGAAAGGTCAGACTGGGAATGGGAGGGGGAGTTGAAGTGCTCGGCCACCGGGAGACCAGTTTGGCCAACACGGACCGAGCGCAGGTGTTGAGCGAAGCGATCGCCGAGCCTGCGCTTGGTTTCGCCGATGTAACTCCTGTAGAATGCTGACTTGGTTGGCGTGAGCAGCCTGTGCCAAAGGACTGTGACCATGTTGTATGACTTCAACAGCAGCCCTGTCACTGCTAGCAATTAGAAGACTGACTCCCAACATTGTACAGATCAAGGCAATTTGTCCCTTGCCTGTGGGCGGCACAGTGGTGCAGCGGGTAGAGCTGCTGCCTCACAGCGCCAGAGACCCGGGTTCCATCCTGACCACGGGCGCCATCTGTACGGAGTTTGTACGTTCTCCCCTTGACCTGCGTGGGTTTTCTCCGGGTGCTCCGATTTCCTCCCACACTCCAAAAGCGTACAGGTTTGTAGGTTAATTGGCTTTGGTGGTTAGAAAATTGTCCCTGGAGTGTGTGGGATAGTGTTAGTGTGCGGGGATCGCTGGGCGGCACGGACTCGGTGGGCCGAAGGGCCTGTTTCCGCGCTGTATCTCTAAACTAAACTGAACTGGGCTACACAACACTGTCTTAAGGAGGCTGTAAGTGGTGTGACGGGTGAGAGAGACTGCTGGCATCTAATGCAGTCAGAAACCACCCCAGATTCCATTCGCCAGTTTCACATCCATTTGTAATAAATACATTTCCTCTTTGATTTTCTCCATTTCTGTCGTGTGGTGCCTCTGTTATTGACACACGCGCGTCTTGTTGCTGTGGGCCACAGTCATGCCCATCTGACTCAGTAATATTCAGCTCCCAGACCCACCCCCTGGTGGGTAGACAAGTTAGCCAGGCACTTAACACAGCCTGGGTGGGGGATGGCAGGAGAGTCTGGGTACAGCTGCATAGGTGGGATCTCTCTCTCTCTGTCTGTCTCTGTCTGTCTGTCTCTCTCTGTCTGTCTCTCTCTGTCTGTCTGTCTCTCTGTCTGTCTGTCTGTCTCTCTCTGTCTGTCTGTCTGTCTCTCTCTGTCTGTCTCTCTCTGTCTGTCTGTCTCTCTCTGTCTCTCTGTCTGTCTCTGTCTGTCTGTCTGTCTGTCTCTCTCTGTCTGTCTCTCTCTGTCTGTCTGTCTCTCTCTGTCTCTCTGTCTGTCTGTCTCTCTCTGTCTGTCTGTCTCTGTCTGTCTCTGTCTGTCTGTCTCTCTCCGTTTGTCTCTGTCCGTCTCTGTCTGTCTGTCTGTCTGTCTCTCTCTCTCTCTCTCTCTCTCTCTCTCTCTCTCTCTCTCTCTCTCTCTCTCTCTCTCTCTCTCTCTCTCTCTCTCTCTCTCTCTCTCTCTCTCTCTCTCTCTCTCTCTCTCTCTCGTTCTCTCTCTCTCTCTCGTTCTCTCTCTCTCGTTCTCTCTCGTTCTCTCTCTCTCTCTCTCTCTCTCGTTCTCTCTCTCTCTCTCGTTCTCTCTCTCTCTCTCGTTCTCTCTCTCTCGTTCTCTCTCGTTCTCTCTCTCTCTCTCTCTCTCTCGTTCTCTCTCTCTCTCTCGTTCTCTCTCTCTCTCTCGTTCTCTCTCTCTCTCTCGTTCTCTCTCTCTCGTTCTCTCTCTCTCGTTCTCTCTCTCTCGTTCTCTCTCTCTCGTTCTCTCTCTCTCGTTCTCTCTCTCTCTCTCTCTCTCTCACTCTCGTTCTCTCTCTCTCTCTCTCTCTCTCTCTCTCTCTCTCTCTCTCTCTCTCTCTCTCTCTCTCTCTCGTTCTCTCTCTCTCGTTCTCTCTCTCGTTCTCTCTCTCTCGTTCTCTCTCTCTCGTTCTCTCTCTCTCGTTCTCTCTCTCTCGTTCTCTCTCTCTCGTTCTCTCTCTCTCGTTCTCTCTCTCTCGTTCTCTCTCTCTCATTCTCTCTCTCTCTCGTTCTCTCTCTCTCGTTCTCTCTCTCTCGTTCTCTCTCTCTCTCGTTCATTCTCTCTCTCTCTCATTCTTCCTCTCTCTCTCTCAGTCTCACTTTCTCAATCTCAGACACAGACACAGACACAGACACAGACACAGACACGCACACACAGCTTGTGTGGGGCGGGTGTCAACATGTCTAGCACAGGAACTATCCCAGCCTTCATCGTCCCCAGAGTTGAGCTGCCGAGGCCAATCACACCGAGCCCATTGCCCGGCAGAGGAAAAACGTTTTCAGTCAGAGAGTTGTGAATCTGTGGAATTCTCTGCCTCTGAAGGCAGTGGAGGCCAATTCTCTGAATGCATTCAAGAGAGAGCTAGATAGAGCTCTTAAGGATAGCGGAGTCAGGGGGTATGGGGAGAAGGCAGGAACGGGGTACTGATTGAGAATGATCAGCCATGATCACATTGAATGGTGGTGCTGGCTCGAAGGGCCGAATGGCCTCCTCCTGCACCTATTGTCTATTGTCTGACTGTTGAACCTGTTGAATGGTGGACCGGACTTGAAAGGCGAGATAGAGAAATCCTGATCAGACCCTATGAGCCACTGCACAATAAACAGAAGCAGCAACTCTGAGCGATGCTGAGACAATGAGAGGCCTGGCACACTGTTCCTTCTCTACTAGCCAGGGCTGTCATGAGAGGAATAGATCGGGTAGACACACACAGTCTCTAGCCCAGAGTAGGGGAATCGAGAACCAGGGCACATGGGTTTACAGTGAGGAGGGAAAGATTTAATAGGAACCCGAGGGGCAACTTTTTCATGCAAAGGGTGGTGGGGGCATGGAACGAGCTGCCAAGGGAGGTAGGCGAGACATGTACTAGAGCAAAGTTTAAGAAACATTTAGACAGGTACATGGACAGGACAGGTTTAGTGGGATATGGGCCAAACGCAGGCAGGTGGGACTAGCGTCGATGGGACATGTTGGTCGGAGTGGGCAAGTTGGACCGAAGGACATGTTTCCACGCTGTAAGACTCTGTGACTCTATGACTGACTAAATTTCAACACTGTAACATTTATCGAGGTTGCATATCTTCCTATATTTATGTACGACACAACAGTAGCTGGGCAGATGATCTGCTCCCTGTCTTTGAAGATGCCTGTTTTCTCTGTGCTGTACTGGAAGCAGTGAAACCGATTATCACTAACCTCTGGGGTTAGATTATCGCTAACATTTAGTTGAGAGATACAGCGTGGAACAAGGCCCTCTGTGTCGACCAGCGATCCCCGCACACGAACACTATCCTACACACACTCGGGACAATTTACAATTATACCAAGCCGATTAACCTGTACGTCTTTGGAGTGTGGGAGGAAACCGGAGCGCCCGGAGAAAACCCACGCAGGTCGCAGGGAGAGAACGTGCAAATTCCGTACAGACAGCACCCGAGGCCGGGATGGAACCCGGGTCTGTGGCGCCGTGAGGCAGCAACTCTACCGCTGTGGGGAGGGGGCACTGACCGGTGGAGAGGGGCACGGACCGGTGTTGAGGGGCACTGACCGGTGGTGAGGGGCACAGACCGGTGTTGAGGGGCACTGACCGGTGTTGAGGGGCACTGACCGGTGGTGTGAGGTGGCACTGACCGGTGGTGAGGGGCACTGACCGGTGTTGAGGGGCACTGACCGGTGTTGAGGGGCACTGACCGGTGGTGAGGAGCACTGACCGGTGGTGTGAGGTGGCACTGACCTGTGGGGAGAATATCGGCATTGTCCTTGAGCCAGAGGAACAGCTGAGCAAAGGTGCAGTTGCAGCGCCAGGGGTTGCCCTCGAGCCTCAGGGTACGGAGGGATGGCAAGGAGCTGAGGGTAGTGACGCTGAGGATCTCCAGTGCATTGTCGTTCAGCTCCAGGACCTGGAGAACACTCAGGCCAAGGAAGGCCTCCTTGTCCACTGTCTCCAGGTTCGGGTTGTTCCCCAGCCGTAGCATAATCAGCCGGCGAGCCGAGCTGAAGGCTCCGGAGCTCAGCCGGGAGAAGTTGTTGAACCTGAGGTCCAGGTAGATGAGTCTGGTGGTGCTGAAGGTGCCCTCACTGATGGTAGAGAGAGAGTTGTTGCTCAGGTCCAGGTACACCAGGTCTCCGTAGTACATGAAGGAGTCGGCCGGAAGCTCCCGAATCCCGTTGTTGCTCATCACGATCTTCCTGACCACCAGAGGGAAGATGCCGGAGGGGAGGCCGACGAGCCCCAGACCCCTGCAGTCCATGGTGTGGGCCTCCTGGCACGAGCAGCCTCTGGGGCAGCTGGACCCCGTGTGGAGAAGGGCGAGGAGCAGAGGCAGGAGGCGGAGGGGGGAGCATGGGAGCATGGCAGGTGGGTCTGGAGCCGTGACTGCAGCATGCTGAGCAAAGGCAGAGACTGAACAGCTGTGCATAGTGTAAGTGAGATTGGATACAGCACTGGGCTCAAATAGCACTGGCACAGGGACGGGGGGGAGGGGGGGGAGGGGGGGGGGAGGGAGGAGGGAACTGGCTCTTACTGTCAGGAGAAATAAAACCAGCAAATCCAATGGATCTTTCCATTTCCCAGAGACAATTAGCAAAATCCCATGTCCAGCTTTATTAACAGTTTTAGTAATAACTTACAACCGGCAGTCTCACATGATTAATGTGCATGATAATTGCTGGAATATTTTGCTTCGTGTTACGCCCTTCATAAATGATATTCATGAACGTCAACAAAAGGTAATAAGTAAAGCCTTGTATTCGTTTAAACACTTTCCCAATCTCAATCAGCCTTACGGGTTCAGAAGTAATTTCAATGGAAACACAAGGGACTGCAGAGGCTGGAATCTTATTTTTTTCATTCATATTTTTCATATTTCAGATACAGCGCGGAAACAGGCCTTTTCGGCCCACAAAGTCCGCGCCGCCCAGCGATCCCCGCACACTAACACTATCCTACACCCACTAGGGACAATTTTTACATTTACCCAGTCAATTAACCTACATACCTGCACGTCTTTGGAGTGTGGGAGGAAACCGAAGATCTCGGAGAAAACACACGCAGGTCACGGGGAGAACGTACAAACTCCTTACAGTGCAGCGCCCGTAGTCAGGATCGAACCTGAGTCTCCGGCGCTGCATTCGCTGTAAAGCAGCAACTCTACCGCTGCGCCACCGTGCCGCCCTACCGTACCGTTCTGTCTTGAGCGAAACACAAAGTGATGGAGGCACTCAGTGGGTCAGGCAGCAACTGTGGAGGGATTGGACAGACTTGACTGAAGAAAAGTCCTGACCTGAAACGTCACCTGTCCATCCCCCCCTCAGATGCTGCCTGACCCGCTGAGTTCATCCAGCACCTGGTGTTTTGCTGGAGTGCTTTTAAGGTGCTCACAGTGACAAGCTTTTGTTGCGCGCTAATCAGCCAGCGGAAAGACAAGACATGATTACAATCGAGCCATTTACAGTATACAGATACATGATAAGGGAATATCACAGTGAATAGATCAGCCATGATTGAATGGCGGAGTAGACTTGATGGGCCGAATGGCCTAATTCTTCTCCTAGGACTTGTGAAATTAGCAAACGGTGGGCAGATGCGTGGCAGATGCAGTTTAATGTGGATAAGTGTGAGGTTATCCACTTTAGCGGCAAAAACAAGGAGGCAGATTATTATCTCAATGGTGTCAGGTTAGGTAAGGGGGAAGTGCAGCGAGACCTGGGTGTCCTTGTACACCAGTCACTGAAAGTTGGCGTGCAGGTACAGCAGGCAGTGAAGAAAGCTAATGGCATGTTGGCCTTCATAATGAGAGGATTTCAGTATAGGAGTAAAGAGGTTCTTCCGCAGTTGTACAGGGCCCTGGTAAGACCACATCTGGTTTGGTCTCCTAATTTGAGGAAGGACATCCTTGTAATTGAGGCAGTGCAGCGTAGGTTCACGAGATTGATCCCTGGGATGGAGGGACTGACATATGAGGAAAGATTGAAAAGACTAGGCTTGTATTCACTGGAGTTTAGAAGGATGAGAGGGGATCTGATAGAGACATATAAAATTATAAAAGGACTGGACAAGCCAGATGCAGGAAAAATGTTCTGAATGTTGGGCGAGTCCAGAACCAGGGGCCACAGTCTTAGAATAAAGGGGAGGCCATTTAAAACTGAGGCGAGAAGGATCTTTTTCACCCAGAGTTGTGAATTTGTGGAATTCTCTGCCACAGAGGGCAGTGGAGGCCAAATCACTGGATGGATTTAAGAGAGAGTTAGATAGAGCTCTAGGGACTAGCGGAATCAAGGGATATGGGGAGAAGGCAGGCACGGGTTATTGATTGTGGATGATCAGCCATGATCACAATGAATGGCGGTGCTGGCTCGAAAGGCCAAATGACCTCCTCCTGCACCTATTGCCTATGTTTCTATGTTTAGAAACATAGAAACATAGAAAATAGGTGCAGGAGTAGGCCATTCGGCCCTTCGAGCCTGCACCGCCATTCAATATGATCATGGCTGATCATCCAGCTCAGTAGCCTGTACCTGCCTTCTCTCCATACCCCCTGATCCCTTTAGCAAAAAGGGCCACATCTAACTCCTTCTTAAATATAGCCAATGACCTGGCCTCAACTACCTTCTGTGGCAGAGAATTCCACAGACTCACCACTCTCTGTGTGAAGAAATGTTTTCTCATCTCGGTCCTAAAAGACTTCCCCCTTATCCTTAAGCTGTGACCCCTGGTTCTGGATCTTCCCGCATCTAGCCTCTCCAACCCCTTAAGAATGTTATATGTTCAGCTTGCTGACAATGCTGCGGTGGTCTTTGGATCAATGATACGCAGACCTCTTCCAGGTAGTTGCTTGCTCCTTCTTTGAAAAGCTTTGAAGATCATACTTCCCCCATCGCTACTTGCTTTGCTGCAAGTTTGTGGTTTGCTAACCAATACGTGTACAGTCCTCACCTTTAAACGCGCACACATCCTGCATAAATGTCACCATTGATCACACCTTTTCAATTCAGCGGCACCAAACGTCATCCTTCTCAGAGAGAAGTTACTATCAGCAGATTAAAAGATAAACCGCATGTCCCAACATTTTTACATTGATCACTCAATTAAAATTAATTCCAAACTTGATCTTTTACTCCTTGATTCAAGTTTATTCTTTCTCAGAACAATGATAATTATAATTGAATTATAATCACCACCACAAAAAAACCTGATTTATATATTTTTTCAAATGTTCAGAATTTATATATTTTTTCAAATTTTCAGGAGCACAATTAGGCCATTCGGCCCATCGAGTCTACTCCGCCATTCAATCACGGCTGATCTATCTCTCCCTCCCAACCCCATTCTCCTGCCTTCTCCCCGTAACCCCTGACACCCGCACTGATCAATACTGGTTAAATGCAGGCACAAATTCCTCCTTATTCCAGACAAGGAATTACAAGCCTCCTATACTAGAACATAGAACATAGAAAATAGGTGTAGGAGGAGGCCATTCGGCCCTTCGAGCCAGCACCGCCATTCATTGTGATCATGGCTGATCGTCCACAATCAGTAACCCATGCCTGCCTTCTCCCCATATCCCTTGATTCCACTAGCCCACAGAGCTCTATCTAACTCTCTCTTAAATCCATCCAGTGATTTGGCTTCCACTGCCCTCTGTGGCACAGAATTCCACAAATTCACAACTCTCTGGGTGAAAAAGTTCCTTCTCACCTCAGTTTTAAATGGCCTCCCCTTTATTCTAAGACTGTGGCCCCTGGTTCTGGACTCCCCCAACATTGGGAACATGTTTCCTGCGTCTACTCTCGCACTGATCAAGTCCCAGTTAGTGTCAGGCCACTGCTACTGCCCTGGTGGTCTTGAATTTGCCAATTATTTGTTTGTAGTTTTGCTCGTCAATCATCCTTGTTCTGACTGGCACTCTGTTGTAAAATCTTGCACGATGATTACAATACCAAGTGCTGGAGTAACTCAACAGGCCAGGCAGCGTCTGTGGAGGGAATAGACAGATGACGTTTTTGGTCAGAACCTTCTTCATTTTGAGTTTTAACGTGACCTGCTGAGTTACTCCAGCACTCTGTGCTTCACTCAAGATTTCAGCATCTGCAGTTCCTTGTGTCACCAGTATGATAACTGTATTTATTTGTTCTTTAGTGTAGGAAGGAACTGCATGTGCTGGTGTAGACCGAAGATGTAAAGTCTTCAGACTGTTCTTCAGAAGGGTCTCGACCTGAAACATCACCCATTCCTTCTCTCCAGAGATGCTGCCTGACCCGCTGAGTTACTCCAGCACTTTGTGTCTGTCTATTTGTTCTTTAGTTCAGATTATTGAAAGATCATCGACTTGTGACACTAATTCTGTTTCTCCCTCATTAAAGTTGTAAATTCAGAATTTCCAGCTTCTGCCGGTTTTGTGTTCCTTTTGACGACCTTTCTAACCCGGCAATCGCTTCGCTCAACACCTGCGCTCGGTCCGCATTGACCAATCTGATCTCCCGGTGGCCGAGCACTTCAACTCCCCCTCCCATTCCCAGTCTGACCTTTCTGTCATGGGCCTCCTCCAGTGCCATCGTGAGGCCCACCGGAAATTGGAGGAACAGCACCTCATATTTCGCCTGGGCAGTTTGCAGCCCAGTGGTATGAACATCGACTTCTCCAACTTTAGATAGTTCCTCTGTCCCTCTCTTCCCCTCCTCCTTCCCAGTTCTCCCTCTATCTTCCTGTCTCCACCTATATCCTTCCTTTGTCCCGCCCCCCTGACATCAGTCTGAAGAAGGGTCTCGACCCGAAACGTCACCCATTCCTTCTCTCCTGAGATGCTGCCTGACCCGCTGAGTTACTCCAGCACTTTGTGAATAAATACCTTCGATTCGTACCAGCATCTGCAGTTATTTTCTTATATTTCTAACTGATCACATCTCCAGCTGAGATTGCTTCTTTAACCAATATTGACAGGCACGGTCTGTGACCGTCGAGCAGCGCGACCATCTCCTTCAGGAGGCTAGATGGGCGCCGGTCACCGAGGCCTGGCATGTGGAGGAGCCTTTCGGCCCGCTCCATTCGGGTTAGCCCGTAGGTTTGGAGCAGCAGCTCCTTAAGGGCTTCATATTTACCGTCGGCCGGTGGGTCCTGGAGGAACTCCGTTACCTCTTCGGCCGTGTCCTGGTCAAGGGCTCCCACCAGGTGGAAAAACCGGGTGTTATCCACTGTGATGCCCTGCAGCTGGAACTGGGCCTCCGCTTGGTAAAACCAAACGCGAGCCCGGGTGGTCCAGAAGGTCGGGAGCTTGATTCCTACCGCGTCGACAGCTGGGGCCTGGTCGGCCTGCGAGCCGGACGGGCGGTCGGCTTTTGCTTTTGTGCCCATCCTAATGAATGGACCGTCGAGGTCACCAATGTAGCGCGTCGATAAAGGCAAGGAGCCAGGTATTTCGGGAAGGTATATTTATTGGTTCGTGGGTCTCAGACGGGTCAAGTCTGCCGGAATGGCTTGGCGCCCAAACCTTGTCCTTATATTCCTGAGTCCAGGACCGCCTCCCGGGACTGGTCCATTCCCGTGCCGAGGGGTCGGTAGTAGTATGGCCCGACCTTTGGGAGCCGCCACACCATGATTTATTTAATCTCCCTCCCCATCTTGCTTGAAAACTGTAACCAAGAACTGAGAACTTCCTGTTCTTTAAGTCTTTTGTTTTATTTACAGCTACATTATTCTACTCTGGTTACATCAGTGCCAACGAACGACCTGCCTAGGAAGGAACTGCAGATGCCGGTTTAAACCAAAGATAGACACAAAATGCTGGAGTAACTCAGTGGGGTAGGGTACTACCAGACTCCAAGGCCTCCCCAATGTGTGTAGCACACTGTGGCTCAGAGGTAGAGTTGCTGCCTCACATCGCCAGGGGTCCTGGTGCTGTCTGTACGGAGTTTGTATGTGACCTGCGTGGGTTTTCTCCAAGATCTTCGGTTTCCTTCCACACTCCAAAGACGTGCAGGTTTGCAGGTTAATTGGCTTGGTATAAATGTAACATTGTCCCTAGTGTGTGTAGGATAGTGTTAGTGTGCGGGGATCGCTGGTCGGTGTGGACTCGGTGGCATGCTTCTGTGCTGTATCGCTAAACTAAAGTAAACGCACATTGTGATTGGCGTACCTGCACATGGAAGTTTGAACTGTACAGCACAGGAACAGGCCCTTCAGCTCACCATGCCTTTGCCAAGATAAACCAATCTCTGCCTCCACATGACCTAAGTCCCTGCATATCCTTTCGCCTATTTAAAAGCCTCTTAAACGCCACTGTTGTATCTGTTGGCACCACTAACCTGTGTCATGATAGACCAACGTCGTTGCTCAATGCCCTTCCCGCAAGGACACATGCCAAATGGTATCTTCATCACCCTGTCCACCTAGCTCGCCACTTTAAGGAAAGCCTGCATCTACACTCCCACTCCTCTCTGTTCTGCAACACTCTCCAGGGCTCCACATTCACCATGCAAGCCCCGCCTTGGTTTGACACCCCAAACAGCAACACCTGCGGTGCTGGCTCGAAGGGCCGAATGGCCTCCTCCTGGACCTATTTCCGATGTTTCTACCTCATACTTGTCAAGGTTAAATTCCATTTGGTTCGAGTTTAGTTTTAGAGATACAGTGTGGAAATAGGCCCTTCAGCCCACCAAGTCCGTGCCGACCAGCGATCCCTGTACACTGGTTCCACCCTGCAGACTAGGGACAATTTACAGAAGCCAAATAACCTACAAACCTGCACGCCTTTGGAGCGTGGGAGGAAACCGGAGCACCCGGAGAAAACCCACGCAGTCGCAGGGAGAAGTACAAAGTCTGTGCAGACAGCACCCATGGCCAGACAATAGACAATAGGTGCAGGAGGAGGCCATTCAGCCCTTCGAGCCAGCACCACCATTCAATGTGATCATGGCTGATCATTCACAATCAGTACCCCGTTCCTGCCTTCTCCCCATACCCCCTGACTCCACTATCATTAAGAGCTCTATCTAGCTCTCTCTTGAAAGCATCCAGAGAATTGGCCTCCACTGCCTTCTGAGGCAGAGAATTCCACAGATTTACAACTCTCTGACTGAAAACGTTTTTCCTCATCTCCGTTCTAAATGGCCTACCCCTTATTCTTAAACTGTGGCCCTTGGTTAGAACTGTGGCCCAACATTGGAACGTGTCAGGATCGAACCCAGGTCTCTGGCGCTGTGAGGCAGCAACTCTACCGCTGCGCCACTCCATTTATCATTCCTTGATCCACCTTCTGAACTGATCTAGATCCTGTTGTAAACTTAGATTTTAAAAAATGAACACAATTAAGTTTGTACCTTTAATGATGCTTTATTTTCCGTACTCAACGGTAACTTGGTTCTCCGATTTTTTTTCACAAGAAATACAATAATTGGTTTCAGAATGCAATAGCATAGCTTTAGCTGAGTTCAATAAATGTGTTGCTACATCGATTATTATTACAATCGCCTTGCCCTCCTTGGTATAAACCAAACAATAACTTGATGTTCAAGTTCACTATTAAAAAAATAATGTCTCAACATTTTACCGCACGATCGATTTCATTGCACAAGCTTAAGCAATAGTCAAATGAAGCTGCAATTTGGTTCTGCTTACTTAAAGACCGGCACATCATGGCTTTACTGTGAACCACTTTATGACTTTGTGGTGTGTCTGTGTGAACACATCAGTGGGGAAAACTGAGGGAGTGAAATCCCCATCGCTTCAGTCTCAGTTTGAACCACCGACGATTCTTTCTGAGTCTGACACAGTCTTTGGTCTGAAGAAATGCTGCCAAACTTGGGTTCCCTTTTAGATAGATGCAAAAATGCTGGGGCAACTCAGCGGGTCAGGCAACATCTCTGAAGAGAAGGAAGGGTGACGTTTCGGGTCGAGACTCTTCTTCAAACATACCTATCTTTGGTGTAATCCACCATCTGCCATTCCTTCTTACACATGAGTTCCATTTTAATCTCCATAATTAACTACAAAAAATGTTTATCCTTGTCCGGGTCCTACAGTGTTTGTAATGTTTCTTTTGGCAGGCTTTTCATGTTATTTTATTATTTTATCTCCTGGTATCAGAACTCTGATGTCTCCAAGGACATTCGCTGTTAAGGGTGGTGAATCTGTGGAACTCATTGCCACAGAAGGCTGTGGAGGCCAAGTCAGTGGATATTTTTAAGGCAGAGATAGATAGATCCTTAATTAGTATGGGTGTCAGGGGTTATGGGGAGAAGGTAGGAAAATGGGGTTAGGAGGGAGAGATAGATCAGCCATGATTAAATGGAGGAGTAGACTTGATGGGCCGAATGGCCTAATTCTGCTCCTATCACTTATGAACTTATGTGATTTTGAAATATGCACACTTGGTTTTCAACCTTGTCCACTGGGAAAGCCTATCAGAAAGTTATTGGCATGATTCATGGATTTGGAGGTGGAGGGGAGACTTGATAGAAGTGTGTAAAATGATGAGAGGCATTGATGGGGTAGACAGTCAGGGTCTTTATCCCAGGTGGAAATGTCCAAGACTAGCGGGCATTGTTGTAAGGTGAGAGGGTGAAAGTTTAATGGAGATGCAGGCAAAATGTTCCCCATGTTGGGGGAGTCCAGAACCAGGGGCCACACAGGCTAAGAATAAAGGGGAGGACATTTAAAACTGAGATGTGAAAAAATCTTTTTCACCCAGAGAGTTGTGAATTTGTGGAATTCTCTGCCACAGAGGGCAGTGGAGGCCAATTCACTCGACGAATTTAAGAGAGAGTTAGATAGAGCTCTAGGGGCTAGTGGAATCAAGGGATATGGGGAGAAGGCAGGCACAGGTTACTGATTGTGGATGATCAGCCATGATCACAATGAATGGCGGTGCTGGCTTAAAGGGCCGAATGGCCTCCTCCTGCACCTATTTTCTATGTTTCTATGTGCGGGCAAGTTTTTTTTTACACAGAGGGTGGTGGGGGCCTGGAACGCACTGCCAGGGGTGGTGGTGAAGGAAGATGCGATAGTGGTGTTTAACAGGCTTTTAGACAGGCATATGGAAGTGCGGGGAATAGTGGGATATGGGACATCTCAGGCAGATGAGACCAATTTAACCTGGCATCATGTTTGGCACAAACATTGTGGGCAGCAGAGCCAGTTTCCTGTGCTGCGCTGTTCTATGTTCTACGAGTCCTGCAATTCTAAATCTGCAGTTTCTAAACGTGTGTGATAGTGGCTTGCTAGCGATGGACTGCATTTACAATTTCCCTTAAGTTCCCTCAATGGGCTGTGGGATAACTCTCACGAGCAAAATACTAGTTTCAATCCTTCTGTTCATGCCACGGGTGTAGATTGGGAGCCACATTCGAATGGACTGGTACGTTGGATTCAAGGATCTGCCACTGGTCTGTATCACAGCAGTTGAAGGTCAATGGGGTTAGGGTAGCAGTATATTAGTCAAATGACACAAAAATGTAAGACAGGATTGCCTGTTCAGGTTTCCTATGGTGGATGTGAATTTAGTACCTTTTGATTCAAAGGGGGCGTGGGATTAATGCAAGATTGAGATATGCTTCAGTAGGTTTGGATGCAGTTTTAATTGCCTTAGAAACCGGAGTTGGTGGTGTCTCCTGAATGGCACTGGGATTAATCTTGGGATTAATGCAAGATTGATATATGCTTCAATCCCAATCTTGGGATTAATTCAAGATTGAGATATGCGTCAGTAGGTTTGGATGCAGTTTTAATTGCCTTAGAAGCCAGAGTTGGTGGTGTCTCCTGAATGGCACTGGGAGGTGGTATCCCTGTTGGTGGCTCTGGCGTACTTCTTCACTGTCTTGTGTGTGATGCAGCCGATGTCATGGAAGATCTGCAGTAGGTTCCTCCTGAACTTTGCCCCGGCGAAGGCGTACAGGAACGGGTTGAGGCAGCAGTGGAAGTAGCCGACGCTGGAGGTGATCCAGATGGCAATGTCCAGGCTGGCCTCCATGGCACAGCTCCGAGCTATGAGGTCCATCCTCTGCAGCGTGTCCGTGAAGATGACCACGTTGTAGGGGACCCAGCAGATGAGGAACGCTGCCACAACCAGGACAATCACCTTCATGGCCCGCACCTCCTTGTTCTTCTGCAAGTTATGGGATCGCCGCAGAGTCTTGATGATCATGAAGTAACAGTAGAGAATTATTATCAGTGGGATGAGGAAACTGATGACTTGGTTGAGGAAACGCAAGCCCACGACCCATTTCTTGGCAGTTTTGTGATAAAAATCATACTGGCATTGCCAGGTGCCATTCACACGTTGTTTCTTCAGGAATATGAAATCGGGGATGGCCAAGATGATGCAGAAGAGCCAGACAGCAAAGCAACACATGTGCATCACCAAGGTCCTGGGCTTGTTGTACATTTGCACGGCGTGCACAATAGACAGGTAACGTTGAATGCTGATGCCACACAGCAGGTAAATGCCACTGTTGAAATTGATGTTCAACATGGCCCCGAAGATTTTGCAAGCGAATGACTCAAAGATCCAACCCTTGACCGCTTCCACAGCCCAGAATGGCAGAGTGAGAGCCAGCAGGATGTCAGCTGTGGACAAGTGGAGGATCAAGGTGTCGGTCATGGCCATGGCCTGCCTGTTCCTCAGGAAAACGGCAATGGTCACTGCATTGCCCAGGAGCCCCGCGACGAAGATGGTGGAGTAAAACGTGGGGAGAAAGACTTTCTTAAATGCTTCTGTATTGTACATCTCACAGTCAATGTAGGTATAATCATCCAAGTCATCCAGACTCTCATTAATGTAGGAATCATTGTAATCTGTGTAATCCCACGTATTGTCCATGGTAAATCCCTGCAAGAAAGAATCACCAATGTTAAAGAAATAACTACCCCATTTGAAATTTTAACTATGAAATAAGGATGAAAATTACAGTCTGCTTCATCGCCACATAGACTGGTGGGCAGAATGTAAGTGATTTAATATATCTCCTGATGAAAACAGGCCCTTCGGCCCACCGACCAGCGATCCCCGCACAGTAGTTCTATCCTACACACTCGCGGCAGTTTACAGAAGCCAATTGACCTACAAACCTGCACGTCTACAGAATGTGGGTGGAAACCGGAGCACCCGGAGGAAACTCACGTGGTCACGGGGAGAACGTACAAACTCCATACAGACAGCACCCGAGGTCAGGATCGAACCCGGGCCTCTGGCGCTGTGAGGTAGCAACTGTGCCACCCACTCTCATAATCCAAAGTGACAATGGAGTGATTCATGCACAAGGGGGAGGTCATGTCGCAAATGTACAAGGCGTTGCTGAGACCACGTTTAGAGTATTGCGTTCAGTTCTGGCCTCCATGTTGCAGGAAAGATATTGTCAAGCTTGAACGGGTTCAGAGAAGATTTACGAGGATGTTGCCAGGACTAGAGGGTGTGAGCTACAGGGAGAGGTTGAGCAGGCTGGGTCTCTATTCCATGGAGCGCAGGAGGATGAGGGGTGATCTTATAGAGGTGTACAAAATCATGAGGGGAATAAATTGGGTAGATGCACATTCTCTTGCCCAGAGTAGGGGAATCGAGGACCAGAGGACATAGGTTCACGGTGAAGGGGAAAAGATTGAATAGGAATTTGAGGGGTAATTTCAGCACACATTAGGTGGTGGGTGTATGGAACGAGCTGCCGGAGGAGGTAGTTGAGGCTGGGACTATCCCAACGTTTAAGAAGCAGTTAGACAGGTACATGGATAGGACAGGTTTGGAGGGATATGGACCAAACGCAGGCAGATGGGACTAGTATAGTTGGGACATGTTGGCCGGTGTGGGCAAGTTGGGTCGAAGGGCCTGTTTCCACACTGCATCACTATGGTTCCATGACCTCCAATGAAGAACCAATGTCCAGTCATCTGCACAAATGAGTTTTAAGCAGGCAACGTGACACCATTGTAGGTGTCAATGAGGTGGAGATGGGATGAGGATTTAGGACTTGCCAAAGGGAACCATTTATTGCACAATTAGTGAGGAGCTGAGCCTCAGCAATGAGATGAGAGAGACAATTTTGCAGGGAGCAGGTTGAAGTGTTGTCCAAGGCTTCCCCTGGTTATGGGCAGGGAGGACCTGCAGATGCTGGTTTACACTGAAGAGAGACACAAAAAGCTGGAGTAACTCAGTGGGTCAGGCAGCATCTCTGGCGAAAAGGAATAGGTGATGTTTCAGGTAGGGATCCTTCTTCAGATCAAGGGAAAAAGGTCAAAGTGCTGGAGGAGTTCCACATTTTCAATGTGCTTTATCGATCTGAAGAAGGTTCTCGACTCGAAACGTCACCTATTCCTTGTTTCCAGAGATGCTGTCTGACCCGCTGAGTTACTCCAGCTTTTAGTGTCGACCTACTGTGATATCAGTCATGGGGTGTGTATACTGTTTATATCACAGGCACCAATTTATCTAGTCACTCTAAAGCACATTGAAAATGTGAAAACCTTCAGCACTTTGACTCCAATTTCTTTCACTTGGTCTGAAGACAGGTCCCGACCTGAAAAGTCGCCTATCCATGTTCTCCACAGATGCCGCCTGACCCGCTGAGTTACTCCAGCACTCTGTGAAACGTCACCTATCCATGTTCCCCACAGATGCTGCCTGACCCGCTGAGTTACTCCAGCACTCTATGAAACGTCACCTATCCATGTTCCCCACAGATGCTGCCTGACCCGCTGAGTTACTCCAGCACTCTGTGTCCAACTTTGGTTTAAACTAGCATTTGCAGTCCTGTGTTTCTACTCCTTCACTCCTCATCCTACACACCACTTCACCAAGATGATCTCCTTCATTAAACAGAGTGGTGCAGCGGTAGAGTTGCTGCCTAACAGCGCCAGAGACCCGGGTTCAATCCTGACCTCAGGTGCTGTCTGCTTGTTTTCCCTGTGACCACTTGGGATTTCTCCAGGTGCCTCTGTTTTCCTCCCACGTTCCAAAGACCTGCAGGTTTGACGGCTAATTGGCTTCTGTAAATTGTTCTTCGTGTGTGGGATAGAATTAGTATACGAGTGATTTCTGGTCGGTGCAGACTCAGTGGGCTGAAGGGCCTGTTTCCACACTGTATCTTTGAACTAAACTAAACTAAATTAAACAATGCAGGACATTCAATTAATGGCACCCAAATTTTATAATGGTTTAGTTTAGAGACACAGCGCGGAAACAGGCCCTTCGGCCCACCGAGTCCATCCCGACCAGCGATCCCCGCACACTCACACTACCCTGCACACACTAGGGGCAATTTGCATGTATACCAAGCCAATTAACCTACAAACCTGCACGTCTTTGGAGTGTAGGAGGAAACCGAAGATCTCAGAGAAAACCCACGCAGGTCACGGGGAGAACGTACAATCTCCGTACAGACGGCGCCCGTAGTCAGGATCGAACCTGTGTCCCCGGCGCTGCAAGGCAGCAACTCTACCGCTGCGCCACCGTGCCGTCCTGGTTCCCCCGAGTGTGTATTCAACCAGGAATTAAAATCCAGACCATTGACGGAGCCCATTTGATAAGAATTCTTATGAACTGTAGAAAGCCAAATGCTTATTGAAATCGCAGCCTCTCCGGATCAAAGCAGCAAAATGCCATTATTAAAGAAAGGGCAGATAATGAGCCACAGTGGTGTTCGCAGGTGTGAAATAAAGTCATCCAATCCTCTATGTTCTGCCCAGATAAGTGGTTTCACACTTTTGCAACTCTGTTAAAAACAACTTGTCAACTAAAGGAAATATTTGTGGTTTTGGGGCCATTACAATCTGTGTCTGTTTTTTCTGTAACAAAAGATATTGACTGAGGTACATCCTGCCATCTCTAACCAATTAATTCTCTCCCATGATTCAGGCCCAACATGGGAATCTCCACAGGTCATCTGTACCCAATGCACCAGTGACCTGTGCTAATTAAACACAGTTTAAAACAGAGGCGAGAAGAAACTTTTTCACCCAGAGAGTTGTGAATTTGTGGAATTCTCTGCCACAGAGGGCAGTGGAGGCCAAGTCACTGGATGAATTTAAAAGAGTTAGATAGAGCTCTAGGGGCTAGCGGAATCAAGGGGTATGGGGAGAAGGCAGGCACGGGTTACTGATTGTGGAAGATCAGCCTTGATCACAATGAATGGCGGTGCTGGCTCGAAGGGCCGAATGGCCTCCTCCTGCACCTATGTTTCTATGTTTCTACGTAATGGGGCATTCCTACCGAGCTTGCTCGGTGAAGATGTACACAAAGTGCTGGAGTAACTCAGTGGGGCAGGCAGCATCTCCGGATAGAAGGAATGGGTGACGTTTCTTCAGAAGAAGGATCTCAACCCAAAACATCACCCATACCTTCTATCCAGAGGTGCTGCCTGCCCCGCTGAGTTTCTCCAGTATCTGCAGTTCCTTCCTGCACAATATCTGCCTGGTTTGATTATCATGTGCAGTTGGACCCACTGCAAAGACACACGCGGCCCTCACTAAAGCAAAACACCGAAGCTTCCTCTCACAGCATGTTACGAGAAACCACGGTCACTAAAGAAACTTTCAAGCTGTCTGTTCAAGGATAAAGAAACTTTTTCAAGCTGTTTGTGGGATGACACAAACTAAATTAACCCAAGGACACAATGCACCTTCTCCACAAATCCTTTAGCTACGGCATTTTGAAATCAACAGGTAAATGTTGAAGGACCCTCTCGGGATACTGATTAAACTCTGAGATCTTTCCCATCCTGAGAGTTTAGCTGTGGAAATTAATGAGAAGGACAATAGACAATGGACAATAGGTGCAGGAGGAGGCCATTCGGCCCTTCAAGCCAGCACCGCCATTCAATGTGATCATGGCTGATCATCCTCAATCAGTACCCCGTTCCTGCCTTCTCCCCATACCCCCTGACTCCGCTATCCTTAAGAGCTCTATCTAGCTCTCTCTTGAATGCATTCAGAGAATTGGCCTCCACTGCCTTCTGAGGCACAGAATTCCACAGATTCACAACTCTCTGAGTGAAAAAGCTTTTCCTCATCTCAGTTCTAAATGGCCTACCCCTTATTCTTAAACTGTGGCCCCTGGTTCTGGACTCCCCTTGTTCTGGACAAAAGGAGGTCTCTTTCAGGAACAGGAAGTTCGAATGTTGTGGGACTGGGTCATCTTTTGAAGCAATCTATTGGTGTTTCAGCTTATTTGTACATCGATGAAAGGGAGGAGCAATCGATCAACTGGCAAGGTTATGGTTTTTATATTATTAATGCAATATAATTTAAACCAGCATCTGCAGTTCCTTCCTACACGTGAATACTATATTGTTGGTGGGCAGCAAGTTAAGTGCAACTTGTAGAGGAAGTACAGACAGCAGTTCTGCAAGATGGCGGCACTGCCACAGTGGTGTGTTGTGGCAGTATGTCTATCGAGCCCACCTCTCGGCTGTTACTGCCTCTGTAGTGCCAAGCAATAACATAACGTCCCCTCTTTACTGAGCCTCCTAAAGCCGTGCATGTTCTGCTCATTCCCCTCTGATCTACCTTGTCCTCACTGCCCTTTGATGTTTGCAAAGTCCTCGACAGGAAACGTACACAATCTTCTGGGCACCAGACTTCGTGCTGACCAGAAACTAAAAAGGGAAGAGGAGCTTGAAAGTAACATGACTACTCCCCTGCAGCGGCAGGTACCTTACACAGCTGTGTGGGCTGGCTTTGTAAGCAACATGTTTTTTGAGACACATTTAACCTCCGGCAAGCTTGTTGGATCACAGCGAGATAGGTAATGACCCGTGGAACTTTGTTCCTCTGCCATCTTGCCTTGTACCTCGCTCGCTCTCCTTTACAATAAACTGACCTCAAAATTCGAGAGGGTTTTATTGTTGTACCTCTGGAAACAGGACATGGAAATTCAATGTTCTGCTTTGAGACAGAAGACAATACAACGCTCTTTTGAGGTCAGGGATATTTTAAGGAAGGAGGGAGAGGTGGTGTAAGGGCAAGGTGGTTGAGGGACATAATTCCACGAGTCATTACCTTGACAACTAAGGAACCATTACCAGTGGACAACCGTTCACAAGAGTGGGTGCACATGAAGCCTGCAATGGAAACATCTAGGTGTTCAGTGGGTCAAAGGGGCAGTGGGAGGAAGGATCGAGACTGCAGAGAGATTGAAAGGCTGGGGTGAGAGTTTCTAAACAAGAAGTGTTGCCTGGCAGACAGCGGTGATGGGTGAACAGGCAGGCATTGGTTGGGCAAGGGCTGAGGGCTTTCAGATCTTTTCAACTTCATAGAGGATAGAATTAGAGTTAAGAAGAATAAAATTGAGAAACACCTTAGCCACAAAAAAAGACAATTGAAATTTATAACAGTCTCCCCAGAGCTGTACACCTGCTTCATCGATACACTTTATTGGGAGTGTGTAACAGAAGGACACAAAGTGTTGGAGTAACTCAACATCTCTGGAGAACATGGACAGGTGACGTTTCAGACTGAAGAAGGGTCCTGACCCAAAATGTCATCTAACCATGTCCTCCACAGTTGTTGCCTGACCTGCTGAGTTACTCCAACACTTTGTGTCTTTTATTGCAAACCAGCATCTGCAGTTCCTCGTTTCTCAATGAATGACGTTGATGGGCTGATCACCCCTGTTCTAATTAAGCTGTGGAATGACTTCTAGACCCCCCCCCCCCCCCACTGACCCATCCCCCCACTGTTCTCACCTCCGGCCAATCTCCATGATTCTCCTCCTCTCTCCAGCAAGAGGTCTGCAACACCCCCTCTCTCTCCCCACCCCCCCTCTGTGATTCCACCCCCTGCCCAGCTATATGCTTCATACTTGCTGGCCTTTCATTCTTTTGTGTAAGTTCTTTCCTACACATTCTGCCGCTCCACTGCAAAATCTCCTCAAGGTATGTCAACTTTGAAGAAGTTCTCTCCTCTCTCTGACGAGAGTTCAGATGCTGCCTGACCCGTTGAGTTACTCCAGCATTTTGTGTCTATCCTCCCTCTCTCTCCGCTACTTAAAAACTTTTTTTTTGTCTCACATTGTTAGTTCTGATGAAGTGCATTTATTTGAAGTGTTAACTCTTTCTCTTTCCACGGGGGCTGCCAGGACTGCCAAGTGTTTTCAACATTTTCTCTTCTTGTTTCAGATTCAAGAGGAATACAAAACATCGACACAGAGTGCTGGAGTAACTCAGCGGGTCAGGCAGCATCTGTGGAGAACATGGATAGGTGACGTTTCACAGAGTGCTGGAGTAACTCAGCGGGTCAGGCAGCATCTCGGGAGAACATGGATAGGTGACGTTTCACAGAGTGCTGGAGTAACTCAGCGGGTCAGGCAGCATCTCTGGAGAACATGGATAGGTGACGTTGCACAGAGTGCTGGAGTAACTCAGCGGGTCAGGCAGCATCTCGGGAGAACATGGATAGGTGACGTTTCACAGAGTGCTGGAGTAACTCAGCGGGTCAGGCAGCATCTCGGGAGAACATGGATAGGTGACGTTTCACAGAGTGCTGGAGTAACTCAGCGGGTCAGGCAGCATCTGTGGAGAACATGGATAGGTGACGTTTCACAGAGTGCTGGAGTAACTCAGCGGGTCAGGCAGCATCTGTGGAGAACATGGATAGGTGACGTTTCACAGAGTGCTGGAGTAACTCAGCGGGTCAGGCAGCATCTCGGGAGAACATGGATAGGTGATGTTTCCTGGAGTACTGTTCCATGTGTGAATCACAAAGTCATTGGAAGAGCAATCACTCCCATTTTTCTCTCACCAAACGTCATTGGCGATGACTTCTTCCATCTGAACGTACAGTAAGTAGAGAAGAAATCCTTTGCCGATCGTGACAGACCATATCAGATCTTTCATCACTGTCTAGATTTGCACTAATACCATGTATTCATGTCCTGTTTTTTTTAAACAGTTCACTTTAGTTTCATTGCCTTGCAGGATGTATGCATGATTTATGTTTCTGTGCAGTAGGGAGGAACTGCAAGTGCTGGTTTATGCCTAAGATAGGCACAAAGTTCAACGAGACTTGATGCAACGATACTTGATTGTCACATGTACCCAGGTAAAGTGAAATTCTTTGTTTTTGCACACAACCTGGCAAAATCATACAGCAGACCACCTGAGCATCACTGAAGGATTCACCATGATTCTGGCGCCGATACAGTTAAGAAAGTTCTTAGTGCAGTCTTATCCGCTCTCGGCAGCCTGTGGCAGTGAATTCCACAGATTCACCATTAAAGAGGGTCTGGCAGCATCTCTGGAGAACAAGAATCCATGTTCTCCACAGATGCTGCCTGACCCGCTGAGTTACTCCAGCACTCTGTGAAACGTCACCTATCCATGTTCTCCACAGATGCTGCCTGACCCGCTGAGTTACTCCAGCACTCTGTGAAACGTCACCTATCCATGTTCTCCACAGATGCTGCCTGACCCACTGAGTTACTCCAGCACTCTGTGAAACGTCACCTATCCATGTTCTCCACAGATGCTGCCTGACCCGTTGAGTTACTCCAGCACTCTGTGAAACGTCACCTATCCATATTCTCCACAGATGCTGCCTGACCCACTGAGTTACTCCAGCACTCTGTGCCAATGTTCCTTTTTGTTTGTTTGAGCCTTTGTTGCTGCTAGCAAGACTTTCATTGCCCTTGTACCTCACTGCACTTTTGCCTATAACAATGGACTCAACTTCTGAAGAAGGGTCTGGACCTGAAACGTCACCCATTCCTTCTGTCCAGAGATGCTGCCTGACCCGCTGAGTTACTCCAGCTTTTTGAGTCTATCTTCGGTGTAAACCAGCATCTGCAGTTCCTTCCTGCACACAACTTAATTTAACACCCGATCATCTTCAATGCAAAGGATTGCTGATTTTTAAACAAGGAAATCTTCACAAACGCTGTGGCCCATGTATTTAACGAGCACGTTGCATGAATCCGCAGTGATTTGATATATTTTCTATGTTGATCGCTGATCAATTCTGTCCTAATGTAAAACGGCGGTAGAACGATCTTTGATTTCCAGTGAAGCTGGAACCTTTTCTTTTAAACGAGTATTCAATCTTTAACTGGAAATATGAAACTCAAAAATCTCCCCACAATGTTTCAGTATCGTTCGCACGTAATGTAGTAATAGTAAATGATTGTGTCAAATATGAAAACGATTCAGCCAGGGAGAAAGTCAGAAGTCATCGGAAAATCAGTCGGGTGCGTGATCACTCATTTCACAGCAACTCCAAAGTCACAAAGAGCTTCATCACAACCACCCATGAGTCATTCCCCCCCTCCCCCCTGTGATAAAATAGATAACAAAACCATACAAATACTCATCATTCAAGCTTCAGAAAATGAAAATAATTAGCAGACCTGGTCACTGATTCCATACCAAAGTCATCAGAAGGCCACAAGGTGATAGGTGATCATAAGTGACAGGAGCAGAATTAGGCCATTCGGCCCATCGAGTCTACTCCGCCATTCAATCATGGCTGATCATCTCTCCCTCCTAACCCCATTCTCCTGCCTTCTCCCCATAACCCCTGACACCCGCACTGATCAAGAATCTATCCATCTCTGCCTTAAAAATATCCACTGACTTGGCCTCCACAGCCGTCTGTGGCAAAGAATCCCACAGATTCACCACCCTCTGACTAAAGAAATTTCTCCTCATCTCTTTCTTAAAGGAACGTCCTTTAATTCTGAGGCTGTGACCTCTGGTTCGAGACTCTCCCACTGGTGGAAACATCCTCTCCACATCCACTCTATCCAGGCCTTTCACTAGTCTGTACGTTTCAATGAGGTTCCCCCTCATTATTCTAAACTCCAGTGAGTACAGGCCCAGTGCCAACAAACGCTCCTCATAGGTTAACCCACTCATTCCTGGGATCGTTCTTGTAAACCAAAATAAATATTGTCCGTGCTTATAATCCATTAATATTGATTGATTGACTGATTGATTGAAAGATACAGCATAGAAACAGAACCTTCTACCTACCGAGTCCACTCCGACCATCGATCACCCGTTCACACGACTTCTATGTTAACCCACTTTCACAACCACTCCCTGCACACGAGGGGCGATTTACAGATGGCCTACTAGCCTACAGACCCACACGTCTTTGGGATGTGGGAGGAAACCGGAGCACCCGGTTGAAACCCATACAGTCACTACACAGACAGCACATGAGATCAGGATGGAACCCAGGCCTATGGCGCTGTGAGGCAGCAGCTGTGGGAGGTAGAAGTGATGGCAGATGCTGGAATCTGCCACCAAAAATAAACTATTGGAAAAACTCATCTGGTCGAGCAGCATTCATGGAGGCAGAGGGTCGGTGGATGTTGTGTCCTGAAGCATTAACCATATCTTTGCCTCCACAGAAGCTGTCAGATCTGCAGAGTTATTCCAGTCGTTGACTTTTCTCAGCAGTAGTACAAAATGTTCTCGTTGTCTCTCCTCCCTGCTACTGTCTTTTTGGGTGTCCCGTATTAATGTTTAGTTTAGTTTAGTTTAGAGGTACAGCGCGGAAACAGGCCCTTCGGCCCACCGAGTCCGCGCCGCCCAGCGATCCCCACACACTAACACTACCCTACACACACTAGGGACAATTTACAATTTTCACCAAAGCCAATTAGCCTCCAAACCTGTACGTCTTTGGAGTGTGGGAGGAAACCGGAGCACCCGGAGAAAACCCACGCAGGTCACGGGGAGAACGTACAAAGTCCGTACAGACAGCGCCCGTGGTCAGGATGGAACCCGGGTCTCCGGCGCGGTGAGGCAGCAGCTCTACCCGCTGCACCACCACGATACCCTCTCCCTAGTTTTTGCGGTCCACGTCTCAATTCTTTCTCTGAATCACCGGCTAACCGGCTGGTTCCAAGTTTCACTTTTAATCTCGGAGGAGCAGCAAGAAGAACAAGTATCACTCTGAACCGACGACAGGCTTGCAAAGGGACACAGCCAGAAGAAACTTACCATGTCCAATGAGTCAGTCCAGCCCATGGGTATCCCAGTGTTGGCAGGTACCGCACTGTCTGATCTAACTGCTGAGGTCTATTTCCACCTTAACGCTCTTTCTTTTCACCGATGCCAAAGAGTTGACAAGTGTCCCTCAACAAGAGAGAGAGAGAGAGAGAGAGAGCAGGAAACAAACATCCCTCGCACAGTTTCAATAGCACAATGAATAACGTGTCCCTGTAAATAGGATGTGGTTGGTTGACCAGATGTCTATTCGTTCAACTATCTTCTTGGGTGTCGTCTTCCAAAGCCAATTTCTTCTTAACTGCCTCTTCCTTCCAATTCACCCCTGGCCCACCAACCACTTTACAATAAATTCTTTAAAAAAATAAAATAAAAAATTGCAGATGCTGGAATTCTGAAATAAAAGCACGAAAATACTCGGCAAGTTAGTCGGCGTCTGTGGAAAGAGAGAAAGCAAATTTGAACCCATGTCTCTTTGTCATAACTGAGAAAGAAAGAATTCTCAGGGAGTCCTTGTACACCAGTCACTGAAAGTTGGCGTGCAGGTACAGCAGGCAGTGAAGAAAGCTAATGGAATGTTGGCCTTCATAATGAGAGGATTTCAGTATTGGAGTAAAGAGCTCTCGAACGAAGTGAACAGTGTTAAAGAACAGAATCAACATTTTGTGGCATGGATTCTGGACACAGGTGGTTTGTTCAGGAAACAGTCTAGTCTAGTTTAGTTTAGTTTAGTTTAGTTTAGAAATACAGCGTGGAAACAGGCCCTTCAGCCCACCAAGTGCATGCCAACCAATCGTCACCCGTTCACACTCGTTCTATCCCACACACACTGGGGACAATTTTACAGAAGCCAATTAACCTACAAACCTGCACGTCTTTGGAGTGTGGGAGGAAACCAGAGCGCCTTGAGAAAACCCACGCAGGTCACGGGGAGAACGTACAAACTCCGTACAGACAGCGCCCGTAGTCAGGATGGAACCCGGGTCTCTGGCGCCGTGAGGCGGCAGCTCTACCGCCGCGCCACCGTGCCGAAACCACGTTTTTTTTCACCGTCTTGGCAAGTTTGTAATTCCTAACGGAAATGACGGCTACTCACCCCAACTGGCCTCAGGTGCGCGTGTCACGGGTTCATCTGCACCCTCTGCTGCCTGTGGGGTGAGCAGGTGGATCAGCTCATGTCCCGCCCCTCACCAGGTATGGGCCATTCACTATCCTGCATCCTGCATCCAGTCCCCAGGCTAGAGGTGCCAACTTCCACGCTCCCCAATACGGGACAAGGTGACGTCACCGCCCTGCGCCGCGCGCCCCACGTGACCTCACCCGGCCAGCGGCCACGTGCTCCCGCTCCACCAATGGCGGCCGCCAGGGCCGGGAGGCAGGTTGAGTAGCGGTGGAGCGGGAGCACGTGGCCGCTGGCTGGGTGAGACCACGTGGGGCGCGGGGCGGTGACGTCACCCTTTGTCCCTTCTTTGGCAGTGAGGAAGTTGGCAACCCTCCTAATATGGGACAAGGGCGGTCCCGTACGGGACAAACCAATTAGCCCAAAATACGGGGTGTCCCGGCTAATACGGGCCAGTTGGCAAACCTACCGCGAGCTGATGTTTACAGTGAAGGGGCAGGTACCTCAGTGGCTTGTTCCGCTCACAAAGTCCGAGCCTCCAGCGAGTAAACGATTTTTCTTTGTGGGCTGGATCTTTTGAAACTAAAAGCAAAGTCCGGGACTTACCCTGGGGGTTTTTACCCCCCCCCCCACCTGATCACACCTCCCACTCACCCCCCCCCCCCCCCCCACTTACTAAACTCCCTCCGTGAACAATTCTCATCTGGGTTCATCCATTTGACTGCTTTTATTACCATTCAGCTGAGTTGAGTTTAGTTTAGTTAAGGGCGGCACGGTGGCGCAGCGGTAGAGTTGCTGCCTTACAGCGAATGCAGCGCCGGAGACCCGGGTTCGATCCCGACCACGGGCGCCGTCTGTACGGAGTTTGTACGTTCTCCCCGTGATCTGCGTGGGTTTTCTCCGAGATCTTCGGTTTCCTCCCACACTCCAAAGACGTGCAGGTATGTAGGTTAATTGACTGGGTAAATGTAAAAATTGTCCCTAGTGTGTGTAGGATCGTGTTAGTGTGCGGGGATCGCTGGGCGGCACGGACTCGGTGGGCCGAAGGGCCTGTTTACGCGCTGTATCTCTAAATCTAAAATCTACTGTCACGTGTGCCGAGGTACAGTGAAAAGCTTTTTGTCACGCGCGATCCAGTCTGCGGAAAGACAATACATGATTACAACAATCGAGCCATCCACAGTGGACAGATACAGGATAAGGGAATAACGTTTAGTGCAAGGTAAAGCCACTAAAGTCCGATCAAAGATAGTCCGAGGGTCACCAATGAGGTAGATAGTAGTTCAGCACTGCTCTCTGGTTGTGGTAGGGTGGTTCAGTTAGTTGCCTGATAACAGCCGGCAAGAAACTGTCCCTGAATATTGGTTAAGGCTATTGGTTAAGCAATCTAGAGAATTAATCAGATGAAGAGATGAAAGATAGTCTTCAAACCCACAGGGTGTTTGGATGTTTGCCCATCGCTTAAAGATAGCGGAGTCAGGGGGTATGGGGAGAAGGCAGGAACGGGGTACTGATTGAGAATGATCAGCCATGATCACATTGAATGGCGGTGCTGGCTCGAAGGGCCGAATGGCCTCCTCCTGCACCTATTGTCTATTGTCTCCCCCCCTGACCACCCGTCTGTGCTCAGTAGAGTTACGTTGTCCACTTGTTCCCTCGGTTAAAGTTAACGGTCACTCTCGTTCCACCACCACCAGCACCAGCTCCTCTAAACCTTGTGGCCCATCACCTCTCCTCATCCGCTAATGGGCTTTCTCGTCCATGTAACCATACAGCATTGATCAAGGGGTGAAGTTACTGCCTCCTGCTGTGCAGAATGGCCAACTCCAGCAAGCTTAGTCTCAAGGGTCAAGGAGAAAGGAAATGAGGTACGATCAGAATAGGGGTTGCCAACTTCCTCACTCCCAAATACGGGACAAAGGGTGATGTCACCGCCCCGCGCCCCACGTGACCTCACCCAGCCAGCTCCCACGTGCTCCCGCCCCACCAATGGCGGCCGCCCTGGCCGGGAGCACGTGGCCGCTGGCTGGGTGAGGCCACGTGGGGCGTGGGGCGGTGACGTCACCCTTTGTCCCTTATTTGGGAGTGAGGAAGTTGGCAACCCTACTAAAACGGGACAAGTGCGGTCCCGTATGGGACAAACTAATTTAGCCCAAAATACGGGATGTCCCGGCTAATACGGGACAGCTGGCGACACTGGATCAGAACCAACGGCTGAATCACATTGTTTGGGAAGGTCTTGGTCTCCTCCATTGTCAGAGTGAGGCTAAACGCAAACTGGAGGAACAGCATCTCGTATTTCGCTTGGGCAGCTTACAGCACAGAGGTAGGAATATTGATTTCTCTCATTTCAGGTAGCCCCGACATTCCCTCTCTCTCTCTATTCCTCCCCCACCCAAGTCGCACCAGCTTCTCACTTTCACCCAACGAACAGCTGACACCGACCGGCCTGTTCCCTTTAACATCGTTACTTTTGCATATCTTTCATTCATTGTTCTTTACGTCTCTACACAGTCGTCTATATCTCTCGCTTCCCTTATCCCCTAACCGGTCTGAAGGAGGGTCTCGACCCGAAACGTCACCCATTCCTTCTCTCCAGAGATGCTGCCTGTCCCGCTGAGTTACTCCAGCATTTTGCGTCTGTCTTTGTGTTGTAAGGAACTGGTTTAAAATGAAGATAGGCACAAAACGTCAAGTAATCTTGCATCCCCTTTCACTCCGTCCCTCCCCCACCATAGTTGCCGCACTAGTTTGACTGTTGTCCTGTTGAGTTCCACTGTCTGTATAAGTCGTGATCACCTTCCCCACAGCCAACAATGGACCATTGTGGGCTCCACCCCTTCCTTGACCATCGTTGTTTTTTGCATATCTTTCATTCATTTGTTCTGTGTACTGTCTGTATCTCTCGTTTCCTTCTCCCCCTGACTCTGTCTGAAGAAGGGTCTTGACCTGAAACGTCACCTGTCCATGTTCTCCACAGATGCTGCCTGACCCGCTGAGTTACTCCAGCACTCTGTGAAACGTCACCTATCCATGTTCTCCACAGATGCTGCCTGACCCACTGAGTTACTCCAGCACTCTGTGAAACGTCACCTATCCATGTTCTCCACAGATGCTGCCTGACCCGCTGAGTTACTCCAGCTTTTTGTGTCTGTCTTCGGCTGAATCACGATCATTTTGTTTGGCATCACCAAGGCAAGTCACGGTGGCGCAGCAGGTAGAGCTGCTGCCTTACAGCGCCGGAGACCCGGGCTGGAACCTGACCTCGGATGCTGCCTGTACATCTCTCCCCGTGTCCGCATTGGTTTTCTCTGGGAGTTCTGGTTTCCTCCCGCATCCCAAGGCCTTGTGGGTTTGTAGGTTAACTGTAATAAAAATGAACTGCATATACCGGTTTATACCAAAGATAGACACAAAGTGTTGGAGTAACTCAGCGGGGTCAGGCAGCATCTCTGGAGAGCGTGGATAGGTGACTTTTTGTGCCGTGTCTTCTCCAGACTGATTGTAAATGGGGAGGGACGGAAGGGGGGGGTTGGGGGGGGGGGGCGGGGGTAATGGAAGAAAGAGAAGACCCGGACAAACCAGGGCTGGCAACAGACGACCTCAGGCAGCGAGGATCCCTGATAGGCTGCCTGTTGGCTAAACATGGTGGGATCACAAGCGGGAGATTCGTGGTGAACTGTGGAACTTGTCACCAACGTTTAGTGGAGAAAGCGTGGCAACGTGGGGGAGAGGGGGAGCAAAGGGAGAGGGGAGGGCAGTGTTCATTGGTTTATTGATGAATTGACTTCTGTAAAGTGCCCCTCGAGTGTAAGTGGGTTAACAAAGAACTAGTGTGTGGGTGATCGATGATTGGCGTGGACTCAGTGGGCCGTAAGGTTGATAGGTGGACAGGAATGGAGGGTTGGAGGGATATGGGCCACCCAAAGGTAAATGGGACCAGCTGAGGGCCGGCATGGACGAGTTGGGCTGAAGGGCCCGTTCCCGTGCTGTGCGACTCTATGGCTGTTCACCTTTGTAACGCTGCAAGCACGGCCATGCCCTGTAGCCTGTAGTTGCTCACCTAAATCTGTGAATGATACAAAAAGGGAAATACAGAGTGATTGAGATTTCGCGTTAGGTTCGATTCCGCATTCAGTGCAAAGTATAGGATGTGAAATTTAAGCGTTGGTAAAAATAGGAAATGAGCAAATGAGACACTATTTGGGCAACTGAACATTCCCCTGCAGTAAGAAACACGCAGACGTGCACATAAACGAGGGCGCTGTCCCATTCACTGCTAACCCATTGCCAACATTGGACTTTGTCTCTGGAACCAGTGTGCTACGATGCTGAGAACTTTATTCTGCACTCTGTATCTCCCCCTTTGCTCCACCTGTTGTACTTGAGTTTGACTTGGTGGTGTTTACACATGGAATATCTGGTCTGACTGGATAGGGTGCAAGAGGAAGCTTTTCACTGTACCTCAGTGCACGTGACAATAATAAACCTCAACCCAACCCTGAATCTGCTTCATGCCAACAAACGTTTTAAATCCACTTCCCAGGTAAGGTCACACCCATCATCCTGAGCTTGGAAGGTGACACAACCTGCAGCATGAAGGGTGCTCATAAGGTCATTAGTAGGTCATGAGGAGGATTTTGTACTGGATTCTCTGGGGGATGGGGAGCCAGTGGAGCTTGTAAAGGACGGGGGTGATATGGTCACGGATCGGGGAGTGGGTGAGTAGACGGGCAGCGGAGTTCTGGATGTATTGGAGTTTATTGATGATTTTTGAGGGTGAACCATAGAGGAGACTGTTACAGTAGTCCAGACGGGAGGTGATGAAGGCGTGGATGAGGGTTTCTGCAGCTGTGGAGGAGAGGGATGGACGGAGACGGGGAATGTTTTTGAGGTGGAAGAAGGCCGTCTTGGTGATGTGTTTAGTGTGTTTGTTGAAGGAGAGGGTTTGATCAAAGATGATGCCAAGATTCCGGATGTGAGGGGAGGTGGATACTGGGAAACCAGCAATATTGAGGGTGAAGTTGTGGGTGGATTTGGTGAGCGTTTTTGGTCCAATGATGATGATTTCGGATTTGTCACAGTTTAGTTTGAGGAAATTGATTTGAAGCCAAGATTTTATTTCAGTGATGCAGTTTGTCAGGGTAGAGTGTGTGGTGGTGGAGATTGACTTGGTGGAGATGGGAGTAGAATTAGGCCATTCGGCCCATCGAGTCTACTCCGCCATTCAATCATGGCTGATCTATCTCTCCCTCCTAACCCCATTCCCCTGCCTTCTCCCCATAACCCCTGACACCTGTATTAATCAAGAATCTATCTATCTCTGCCTTAAATATACTCGTTGACTTGGCCTCCACAGCCGTCTGTTCCCGGAGGAGATTACTGCCCCAGCATCATCCTGCATACTCTCATCTCCAAACGCAGAGGCAGCTTTGCACCACTTCCAGAAAGTGAGGCCACTTTTAAAGTGAGAGAGGTCAGATGTAATAGGAACCTGAGGGGCAACTTTTTCACACAGGGTGGTGGATGTACTGGTCATGTTTTCATTCTTTGATCAGCTAGGACACCAATACTCCCACTAATCTTCTAAAAGCAACACTGACACAACAAAGCCTACACAATGCTTCCGAGGAACTATTGAGAGGATGCCGGGATTGGTGCCTCCATAGAATCTTCCCTATGGTTATGCATCTCCTCTAACAGCAATGACTTTCACCCACTTCCACAGCGCGATGTCACATTGTCACCCTCCATATAAACCGCCTTACTTGATTTAGCTTCAGGGAACAATATTGGGCCACAAATCTTCATGGGAGTCGGGCCACACGATCACCAATGAGCAGATTGTGATCCCATCCTCTGCGGCAACACAGTGGAGAGGAGAGGAGGGAGTGACCGGGGGTGAGCTGGCCCTTGATGATGATGCTGGCCTTGCCGAGGCAGCGTGAGGTGTAGATGGAGTCGATGGAAGGGAGGTTGGTTTGTGTGATGGTCTGGGCTGCTGGCCTTGCCGAGGCAGCGTGAGGTGTAGATGGAGTCGATGGAAGGGAGGTTGGTTTGTGTGATGGTCTGGGCTGCTGGCCTTGCCGAGGCAGCGTGAGGTGTAGATGGAGTCGATGGAAGGGAGGTTGGTTTGTGTGATGGTCTGGGCTGCTGGCCTTGCCGAGGCAGCGTGAGGTGTAGATGGAGTCGATGGAAGGGAGGTTGGTTTGTGTGATGGTCTGGGCTGCTGGCCTTGCCGAGGCAGCGTGAGGTGTAGATGGAGTCGATGGAAGGGAGGTTGGTTTGTGTGATGGTCTGGGCTGCTGGCCTTGCCGAGGCAGCGTGAGGTGTAGATGGAGTCGATGGAAGGGAGGTTGGTTTGTGTGATGGTCTGGGCTGCATCCACAACTCTCTACATTTTCTTGCGGTCTTGGATGGAGCTGTTCCCAAACCAGGCTGTGATGCATCCCGGTAAAATGCTTTCTGCGGCGCATCTGTAGAAGTTGGTGAGAGTTGTTGGGGGAATGTCAAACTTCCTGGGCCTTTCCAAGGACATAGAGGCTTTCTTGGCCATTGCTTCGATATAGTTCAGGTTCAGGACAAATTGTTTGGTGATATTTATTCCTAGGAACTTACAGATCCTGTCAAAAATAAAATAAAATAAAAAATACAGCATTACCGATGAACATCTGTGCCCCCAGCCCCCCTAGCTACACATTTCTACAGTGGGTATGGAGAGGATGTTTCCACTAGTGGGAGAGTCCAGGACCAGAGGCCACAGCCTCAGAATAAAATGGTGTGGCTTTAGAAAGGGGATGGGGAGGAATTAATTTTGTCAGAGGGTGGTGAATCTGTGGAATTCATTGCCACAGACGACTGTGGAGGCCAAGTCAGTGGATATTTCTATGGGGTGGAGATTGATAGATTCTTGATTAGTACGGGTGTCGGGGGTTATGGGGTGAAGGCAGGAGAATGGGGATGTGAGGGAGAGATAGTCAGCCATGATTGAATGGCAGAGTCGACTTGATGGGCCGAATGGCCTAAGTCCACTCCTGGAGCTTATGAACTCATGAACCGTCGCCCGTCCATTCTCTCCACAGATGTTGCCTCCAACTCTTTGTCTTTTGCTGAAGATTCCAACATCTGTAGGTTTCTGGTCTTATCACAGCTATTTGCATTATTGTTTTTTTCTCGATCAATGCCTGTCACTCTAGTTCTTTCCCCCCTCCCCTCCCCCCCCCCCCCCCAACCCCCTTCCCCCTCTCCACAGCTTAAGGCATATTCAGCTTCTAACCTCTAATTCTGATGATGGAGTGTTTAATCCAGCTTCTCTCTCATACGAGGCTGTTGTGTATTTACGGCACTTTCTGCAATAAGTTGGTCAATGTGAAAATGAAAGAAGTGGGAAATGGGTGGAAGAGAAGCCCACCCGGGCAGTTCTTGGCCCCACACTCATGAGTAGTTTGTTTGCTTCAGCCTGGTGTAGCAGTTCAGATGCTCTGGGGGATTGCAACAGGATGTGGTGAGGTGGGATCTGAACATGGACCAGTGAGACCATGTGTTTTTTCTTTCTTTTTTACTATTTAAGGTGTTTGAGTGGGGTTTTTTTTCAGACTATGTAAAGTGGTACCACTGTGAAGTGGGAGCCAGGTTAAGCCAGCCCTGCCTGCCTGTTGAGTCTCATTGTCTGTAACCCGTTTTCTCCTAGTCGACATTTGAACATCGACTTCTCCAACTTTAGATAGCTCCTCTGTCCCTCCCGTCCCCTCCTCCTTCCCAGATCTCCCTCTATCTTCCTGTCTCCACCTATATCCTTCCTTTGTCCCGCCCCCCTGACATCAGTCTGAAGAAGGGTCTCGACCCGAAACGTCACCCATTCCTTCTCTCCCGAGATGCTGCCTGACCTGCTGAGTTACTCCAACACTTTGTGAATAAATATTCTCCCAGCCCACAGCTAACAATGGCCCGTTTCCTTTACCATTGTCACTTTTTTGCATATCTTTCTTTACTTGTTCTATATCTCTCTACATCATTGTCGACATCTCTCGTTTCCCTCTCCCCTGACTCTCAGTCTGAAGAAGGGTCTCAATCTGAAACGTCACCTATTCCTTTTCTCCAGAGATGCTGCCTGACCCACTGAGTTACTCCAGCATTTATATTTTGTCTACCTTCAGCGGGAAGTACTGAACCCCAGCGACCACTGCACTTGTCATTGTATTTTTAATAGACGTTGTCTTTTGACGGACTTTGGTTAGCTTCTGTAACTAATATTGAATTAACCACATCCCTGTCTGATCTGCTGACTGGCAATTATCAATATCAAAATATGATTTATTCTCGTTAAACGTAAATCACTTAGATGGAACATGCAGGAGTCACTGTAAAGATGTGCAAGTTTGCAGGTTAATTGTCTCGGTTATAAATGTAAATTATCCCTGGTGAGCGTAGGATAGTGTTAGTGTGCGGGGATCGCTGGTCAGCGCGGACCCGGTGGGCCGAAGGGCCTGTTTCCGCGCTGTATCTCTAAACTAATCTAAAACTAAACAGCCGACAAGCCACACCGCATCTGTTAGAAAAGAAAGGGAGATAAGGTTTCTGTAAGAGATGCCTTGTGGACTGAGATATGGCTAATTGAGTTTCTCTTTCCCCAGGTGCTGCCTGATCTGCTGAGTGTTTCAGAAGTTTGTAAATTCGTAAGTCAATGGAGTAGAATTAAGCCATTCGGCCCATCTACTCCGCCATTCAATCATGGCTGAGCTATCTTTCCCTCTCAACCCCAATCTCCTGCCTTCTCCCCATGACTTTTGACCACTTTATGGCATTTTTCAGCATTTTCTTTCCTTTACATTTCAGAGCCATTGTGCGAGTGACAGGCGGATTCTATTATCCATTATATTCATTCTTTCTGGAGATGCATTAAAACCTTCTGCATTGAGATGAGAAACGCAGGAATCTTACTGTCAGGGCCTATGATCTGACACTGCACCTTATCTGTGCGGGCAGTAAACATGCACCCATTGTGGCAGGCAGAGACAGTTTGCATGTCTTAAGATGGGTCCTGATCAGAAACCATTCTGCCATTTCCCTCCACAGATGCTGCCGGACCCGCTGAGTTCCTCCAGCACTTTGTGTCCCGTTCAGGCCTCCAGCATTAGGGCCCAGCGGTCAAGTTGCTGCCTCACAGCGCCAGAGACACACGGGTTCCATCCTGACCACGGGTGCTGCCTGTACAGATTTGTACGTTCTCCTTGTGGCCACGTGGGTTTTCTCCGGGTGCTCCGGTTTCCACCCAAACTCCAAAGACGTGCAGGTTTGTAGGTTAATTGGCTTTGGTAAAATTGTAAATTGTCCCCGGTGTGTGCAGGATAGTGTTAATGTGCAGGGTGGCCACATCGAACAAAACAAAGTTTCCGAGCCTTATCTCTGTGTCTGGGGTGTGGCTGTGTGGTCCTAACCTCAACGCCCTATGGGTGAGAAACATTCTCCACACCTCCTCTCTAACACCTTTATCAATAACCTCAGAGCAAACGTCACCTATTCCTGTTCTCCAAAGATGCTGCCTGACCCTCCACTTTATGTCTATCTTCAGTGTAAACCAACATTTGCAGTTCTTTCCTCCAGTACCTTAAACCGTTGTCCTTGGTTCTCGATCTCTGCAGATGGACCTCCTTTACGCACTTCAATTAAATCGCATCTTGCTTCTGAGAAGATTAATACAGATTAGACAATCTTCTGTCCTTCTAGATCTGCTCAGTGTTGCCCTGGTACTGCCCCTCCCTTCCTGCCACTGTATGTGGTGATGCTGTACCGAACACAACCTCACCACATCTTATATTGTGGACATTCACTGCAAGACCCCTCTGCTCCTCCACACATTTCAGTATCTTGCTATTTGCCACGTTTTCTTTGGCCTTGTTTTTCTGCCACGCGTCCATTACTTCACATTTTACCAGATGGGATTCCCTTTGCCAGTTCTCTGCCCATTTCATTAGGTCGCTCTGTATTTCATCAGGTCGCTCTGTATTCTTGCTATTGAGGGCGTGCAGAGTAGGTTCACCAGGTTAATTCCCGGAATGGCGGGACTGTCATATGTTGAAAGACTGGAGCGACTAGGCTTGTATACACTGGAATTTAGAAGGATGAGAGGGGATCTTATCGAAACGTATAAGATTATTAAGGGGTTGGACACGTTAGAGGCAGGAAACATGTTCCCAATGTTGGGGGAGTCCAGAACAAGGGGCCACAGTTTAAGAATAAGGGGTTGGCCATTTAGAACGGAGATGAGGAAAAACTTTTTCAGTCAGAGAGTTGTGAATCTGTGGAATTCTCTGCCTCAGAAGGCAGTGGAGGCCAATTCTCTGAATGCATTCAAGAGAGAGCTAGATAGAGCTCTTAAGGATAGCGGAGTCAAGGGGTATGGGGAGAAGGCAGGAACGGGGTACTGATTGAGAATGATCAGCCATGATCACATTGAATGGCGGTGCTGGCTCGAAGGGCCGAATGGCCTCCTCCTGCACCTATGGTCTATTGTCTATTGAATCAGGTAACTCTGTATTTCATCAGATCGCCCTCCTTCACCATAGACCACAGGACACCTAATACAATGATAACAGTGGGTTATGGAACAGCCACAACACTTTGTGGCAGGAAGGAACTGCAGGTGCTGGTTTAAACCGAAGGTAGACACAAAATGCTGGAGTAACTCAGCGGGACAGGCAGCATCTCTGGAGAGAAGGACCGGGTGACGTTTCGGGTTGAGACCCTTCCTCAGACTGGCATGTGGCACCGTGCAGTGGGACAGGTGGGGTTAGCCTGTAGTGCAGTCCCCTCTCCTGGCCGTTCAGTGTCACAACAGTGGGGACATGCAGGTGCATAACTACACATCTCCAACCGTGTGCAGGAAGGAACTGCAGATGCTGATTTACACCGAAGACAGGCACGGAATGCTGGAGTAACTCAGCGGGGCAGGCAGCGTCTCAGGAGGTACTTTTCTTCTCTCCAGAGATGCTGCCTGTCCCGCCGAGCTACTTTTTGCCTCTATCTTCTGAAATAAGGAACAGTTCTTCTTTTACTAGTTTCAACATTACATGTTTCAATATTGCTACTGTGCCGAAAATTAATCTGTTTCACATTGAGCCCCAGCTGCATTCACTAATTGTAAATCCCTGTCCTATATATTCTCCAGTGTGTCCCAACTCCCCTTGTTATGCTGCTGAACCCAAACCTCAGTGTGCTCGATCCCCTGGAATGTTTCTCTCCCAGCCCTCTGCTTCGACCTTTCAAACCCTGATTTACACTTTCAAGAGTCAGGAGTCAATAGACAATAGACAATAGACAATAGGTGCAGGAGTAGGCCATTCAGCCCTTCGAGCCAGCACCACCATTCAATGCGATCATGGCTGATCACTCTCAATCAGTACCCCGTTCCTGCCTTCTCCCCATACCCCCTCACTCCGCTATCCTTAAGAGCTCTATCCAGCTCTCTCTTGAAAGCATCCAACGAACTGGCCTCCACTGCCTTTTGAGGCAGAGAATTCCACACCTTCACCACTCTCTGACTGAAAAAGTTCTTCCTCATCTCCGTTCTAAATGGCCTACCCCTTATTCTTAAACTGTGGCCCCTTGTTCTGGACTCCCCCAACATTGGGAACATGTTTCCTGCCTCTAATGTGTCCAATCCCCTAATTATCTTATATGTTTCAATAAGATCCCCCCTCATCCTTCTAAATTCCAGTGTATACAAGCCCAATCGCTCCAGCCTTTCAACATACGACAGTCCCGCCATTCCGGGAATTAACCTAGTGAACCTACGCTGCACGCCCTCCATAGCAAGAATATCCTTCCTCAAATTTGGAGACCAAAACTGCACACAGTACTCCAGGTGCGGTCTCACCAGGGCCCGGTACAACTGTAGAAGGACCTCTTTGCTCCTATACTCAACTCCTTTTGTTATGAAGGCCAACATTCCATTGGCTTTCTTCACTGCCTGCTGTACCTGCATGCTTCCTTTCATTGACTGATGCACTAGGACACCCAGATCTCGTTGAACTCCCCCTCCTCCTAACTTGACACCATTCAGATAATAATCTGCCTTTCTATTCTTACTTCCAAAGTGAATAACCTCACACTTATCTACATTAAACTGCATCTGCCATGTATCCGCCCACTCACACAACCTGTCCAAGTCACCCTGCAGCCTTATTGCATCTTCCTCACAATTCACACTACCCCCCAGCTTAGTATCATCTGCAAATTTGCTAATGGTACTTTTAATCCCTTCGTCTAAGTCATTAATGTATATCGTAAATAGCTGGGGTCCCAACACCAAACCTTGCGGTACCCCACTGGTCACTGCCTGCCATTCCGAAAGGGACCCATTTATCCCCACTCTTTGCTTTCTGTCTGTCAACCAATTTTCTATCCATGTCAGTACCCTACCCCCAATACCATGTGCCCTAATTTTGCCCACTAATCTCCTATGTGGGACCTTGTCGAAGGCTTTCTGAAAGTCGAGGTACACCACATCCACTGACTCTCCCCTGTCAATTTTCCTAGTTACATCCTCAAAAAATTCCAGTAGATTTGTCAAGCATGATTTCCCCTTCGTAAATCCATGCTGACTCGGAATGATCCTGTTACTGCTATCCAAATGCTCAGCAATTTCGTCTTTTATAATTGACTCCAGCATCTTCCCCACCACTGATGTCAGACTAACTGGTCTATAATTACCCGTTTTCTCTCTCCCTCCTTTCTTAAAAAGTGGGATAACATTTGCTATCCTCCAATCCACAGGAACTGATCCTGAATCTATAGAACATTGAAAAATGATCTCCAATGCTTCCACTATTTCTAGAGCCACCTCCTTAAGTACCCTGGGATGCAGACCATCAGGCCCTGGGGATTTATCACCTTTCAGTCCCATCAGTCTACCCAAAACCATTTCCTGCCTAATGTGGATTTCCTTCAGTTCCTCCATCACCCTAGGTTCTCCGGCCCCTAGAACATTTGGGAGATTGTGTGTATCTTCCTCAGTAAAGACAGATCCAAAGTAACGGTTTAACTCGTCTGCCATTTCTTTGTTCCCCATAATAAATTCCCCTGCTTCTGTCTTCAAGGGACCCACATTTGCCTTGTCTATTTTTTTCCTCTTCACGTACCTAAAAAAACTTTTGCTATCCTCCTTTATATTATTGGCTAGTTTACCCTCGTACCTCATCTTTTCTCCCCGTATTGCCTTTTTAGTTAACTTTTGTTGCTCTTTAAAAGAGTCCCAATCCTCTGTCTTCCCACTCTTCTTTGCTATGTTATACTTCCTCTCCTTAATTTTTATGCTGTCCCTGACTTCCCTCGTCAGCCACAGGTGTCTCTTAGTCCCCTTAGAGTCTTTCCGCCTCTTTGGGATAAATTGATCCTGCAACCTCTGCATTATTCCCAGGAATACCTGCCATTGCTGTTCTATCGTCTTCCCTGCTAGGGCCTCCTTCCAGTCAATTTTGGCCAGCTCCTGCCTCATGCCTCTGTAATCCCCTTTGCTATACTGTAATACTGACACTTCCGATTTTCCCTTCTGCCTTTCCATTTGCAGAGTAAAACTTATCATGTTGTGATCACTGCCTCCTAATGGCTCTTTTACCTCTAGTCCCCTTATCAGATCAGGATCATTACACAACACTAAATCCAGAATTGCCTTCTCCCTGGTAGGCTCCAGTACAAGCTGTTCTAAGAATCCATCTCGAAGGCACTCTACAAACTCTCTTTCCTGGGGTCCATTTCCAACCTGATTTTCCCAGTCTACCTGCATGTTGAAATCTCCCATAACCACCGTAGCATTACATTTGTGACACGCCAATTTTATCTCCTGATTCAACTTGCACCCTATGTCGAGGCTACTGTTTGGGGGCCTATAGATAACTCCCATTAGGGTCTTTTTACCCTTACAATTCCTCATTTCTATCCATACCGATTCGACATCTCCTGATTCTATGTCACCCCTTGCAAGGGAATGAATATCATTCCTTACCATCAGAGCAACCCCACCCACTCTGCCCACCTGTCTATCTTTTCTATACGTTGTATACCCCTGAATATTCAGTTCCCAAGAGAGTTTTATTGTCGTGTGTCCCAGATAGAACAATGGCATTCTAACTTGCCTGCAGCACAACAGAAGATGTAAACATTGTGCACTGTAAACAATAATAATAATAATAATAATAATAGTCTATTGTAGTTCAGAGCTTCTTTGAGGTTGTAGTGTTTAATAGCCTGAAGAGACGAAGCTGTTCCTGAACCTGGACGATACAGTTTCGGGCTCCTGTACCTTCTCCCAGACCAGACCAGCCCACACATGGTGAATGACTGCTCACTGAGGCTTTTCCCTGGTGCCATCAAGGCCATCTACCCAGCAACTGATGCTGCCCCAGCCTGGATGTCCACTCTTCACCTACAACTTTAGGCTGTGCACGCCATACGCAAGAAGAGGAACACCTCCCTCCCGATGGCAGGGGTGAGATGAGTGTGTGGGTCAGGGTGGTGTGGGTCAGGGTGGTGTGGGTCAGGGTGGTGTGGGTCAGGGTGGTGTGGGTCAGTGAGAGTGCGGCCAGGGTGGTGTGGCCAGGGTGTTGTGGGTCAGTGAGAGTGTGGCCAGGGTGGTGTGGGTCAGGGTGGTGTGGGTCAGTGAGAGTGTGGCCAGGGTGGTGTGGGTCAGTGAGAGTGTGGCCAGGGTGGTGTGGCCAGGGTGTTGTGGGTCAGTGAGAGTGTGGCCAGGGTGGTGTGGGTCAGGGTGGTGTGGGTCAGTGAGAGTGTGGCCAGGGTGGTGAGGGTCAGTGAGAGTGTGGCCAGGGTGGTGTGGGTCAGTGAGAGTGTGGCCAGGGTGGTGTGGGTCAGTGAGAGTGTGGCCAGGGTGATGTGGGTCAGTGAGAGTGTGGGGGTGGTGTGGGTCAGTGAGAGTGTGGCCAGGGTGGTGTGGGTCAGTGAGAGTGTGGCCAGGGTGGTGTGGGTCAGTGAGAGTGTGGCCAGGGTGGTGTGGGTCAGTGAGAGTGTGGCCAGGGTGGTGTGGGTCTCTGATGATGCTGGCTGCCTTTCTGAGGCAGTGACTCTGGTAAATCCCTTCGATGCCACTTTGCCAACCTGTGGCTGATGTGAGGAGGTGGTCTCTTCCTCCAATAAAGTCGGCAAATCAATGCAACTTCTTTGCCTTGTTTGTAAATCAACAAATGACTTTACTCCCTTCGTTCTTAATGGAATCCTGACGTCGTTGATGAGCTTAAGGTCGACGCAAAATGCTGGAGTAACTCAGCGGGACAGGCAGCATCTCTGGAGAGAAGGAATGGGTGACGTTTCAGGTCGAGACCCTTCTTCAGACTGATGTCAGGGGAGAGGGCAGGACAGAGACAGAATGTAGTCGGAGACAGTAAGACTGGTGGGAGAACTGGGGAGGGGGAGGGGACGGAGAGGGAGGGAAAGCAAGGGCTACTTGAAGTTAGAGAAGTCAATGTTCAATCAACCCGAAACGTCACCCATTCCTTCTCTCCAGAGATGCTGCCTCTCCCGTTGAGTTACTCCAACATTTTGTGTCTACCTTCGGTTTCACAAGTTCACAAGTTATAGGAGTAGAATTAGGCCATTCGGCCAATCGAGTCTACTCTGCCATTCAATCATGGCTGATCTCTGCCTCCTAAACCCATTATCCTGCCTTCTCCCCATAACCCTTGACACCCGTTCTAATCAAGAATTTGTCTATCTCTGCCGTAGAACTATCCACTGACTTGGCCTCCACAGCCCTCTGTGGCAATGGGTTCCACAGATTAACTGTTTAAATCTGCAGTTCCTTCCTACACATTGTTGATGAGCTTTCTAGCCATTAAAGAAATATGACTTCCCAGCCACATGATTTGTTGAGGGACTGCATCACGCCTTTAATTCAAACTCCTAAAACAGCCCCTCATCTAATTAAAGAACAGAGATGCAAATAAAGATTAATGTTGGAGTGTGTGGACTGCAAACTGTTGGCCAAGTGCTCCTCGTGTAGGCAACTTGGAAACAACAGCTGTTCATTTAGTTCTCGTTCCTTCCATTGTGTGCTTCAGTGTACGAGGGAGTTCCTTGGACAATGCCTGGGAGTAAATATAGTCAGAGGCTGTCAGATCAAGTCAGATATTGTTGGTCAAAGTTTAAAACCCATTTCCTGCAAACCCTTGCTAGTGTAGAACAATGATATTTAACCAAACGGTAACAAAGTCTGCCACACGAATCGAAGCCATCATTCAATGTGTAGGAAGGAACTGCAGAATAACGGTTTAAACCGAAGATAGACACAAAATGCTGGAGTAACTCAGTGGGTCAGGCAGCATCTCTGGAGAGAAGGAATGGGTGACGTTTCGTGTCGAGACCCTTCTTCAGACTCTGAAGTCTGATGTCTTGTCTGAAGAAGGGTGTTGACCCGAAGCGTCACCCATTCCTTCTCTCCTGGGATGCTGCCTGTCCCGCTGAGTTGCTCCAGCACTCTGTGTCAACCCTTGCCAACTCTGTTGGTCTATTGGCTTGGGGCCCATATAGAATATTGGGGCAGCGGTAGAGTTGCTGCCTCACAGCGCCAGAGACCTGGGTTCGATCCTGACCACGGGTGCTGCCTGTACGGAGGTTGTACATTCTCCCCGTGATGCCGTGGGTTATCTCCGGGTGCTCCGGTTTCCAAAGACGTACAGGTTTGTAGGTCAATTGGCTTCTGAAAAAAAAAAATGTTCCTATGTGCGTAGGATAGAACTAGTTAGTTAGTTTAGTTTATCGTCACGTGTACCGAGGTACAATGAAAGGCTTTTTGTTGCGTGCTATCCAGTTAGTGGAGGGACAATACATGGTTACAATCGAGCCTTGCACAATGTACAGACAGAGGGTAAAGGCAATAACATTTAGTGCAAGATAAAATTCAGTGAAGTCCGATTAAAGATGGTCCGAGAGTCTTCAGTAAGGTAGAAGTAGGGTCGCCAACTGTCCCGTATTAGCCGGGACACCCCGTATTTTGGGCTAAATGAATTTGTCCCGTACGGGACCGCCCTTGTCCCGTATTAATAGGGTTGCCAACTTCCTCATTCCCAAATACGGGACAAAGGGTGACGTCACCGCCCCACGCCCCACGTGACCTCACCCAGCCAGCGGCCACATGCTCCCGTTCCACCAATGGCGGCCGCCCGGGCCGGGAGCGCGTGGCCGCTGGCTGGGTGAGGTCACGTGGGGCGCGGGGCGATGACGTCACCCTTTGTCCCGTATTTGGGAGTGAGATAGTTGGCAACCCTCTCCGAGGGTCTTCAGTAAGGTAGCTCAGGACCACTCTCTAGTTGGTGATAGGACGGTTCAGTTGCCTGATAACAGCTGGGAAGAATCTGTATGGGTTGTCGGTGCAGACTCGGTGGGCCGAAGAGCCTGTTTCTAAGGTTTCAAAGATTTCCAAGGTTTTTTATTGTCACATGTACCAATTAAGGTACAGGTTTCAATGCTGTATCTCAAAATCTAAACTAAATTACTTTCAGTTTCATAGCTTTTATTCAATTCAAACATTCTAAGATGTTCTGAAACTTTAAACCTCTCCAGAGACCTCAATGAGCACAATTGCTTAAAAATAAAACAGAAGCAAAACAAGATGCAAAGTGCTGGAGTAACTCAATGCATCTGGCAGCATCTGTGGAGAACATGGATAGGTGACGTTTCACAGAGTGCTGGAGTAACTCAGTGGGTCAGGCAGCATCTGTGGAGAACATGGATAGGCGACGTTTCACAGAGTGCTGGAGTAACTCAGCGGGTCAGGCAGCATCTCTGGAGAACATGGATAGGTGTCGTTTTGGGTCTGGGGAAGGGTCCTGACCTGAAACGTCACCTATCCATGTTCTCCACAGATGCTGCCTGACCCGCTGAGTTACTCCAGCACTTTATGCTTTTTTTTGTTGTTGTTGTAAAACCAGCATCTGCAATTCCATGCGCCTTCAATCACCGGAGGTTCTCCGGTAATCCTCGGTGCTCACACATTTTTGCACAATTTCTTTTCAACTTGACGCCAAAGATTGCAGCTTCGTAATCTGCAGGGAGTGACATTTGTGGTTAAACTCGGCAGATACTTCGAGGTTTCAGATGACTTGCAACAAAATGAACAGCACCCTCAGCTAGGTTTTAGGTTCCTGATGCAGGGGATGTTAACTGACCCGCTGAGGTGCTCCAGCTCATTGCTCATAAGGTCATGTGATAGGAGCAGAATTTGGCCATTCGGCCCATCGTCTACTCCACTATTCAATCGTGGCTGATCTATCTCTCCCTCCTAACCCCATTCTCCTGCTTTCTCCCCATAACCCCTGACACCCGTACTAATCAAGAATCTATCTATCTCTGCCTTAAAAATATCCATTGACTTGGCCTCCACAGCCGTCTGTGGCAATGAATTCCACAGATTCACCACCCTCTGGCTAATGAAATTCCTCCTCATCTCCTTCCAAAAGGAACATCCTTCTATTCTGAGGCTGTGCCCTCTGGTCCCAGACTCTCCCACTAGTGGAAACATCCTCTCCACATCCACTCTATCCAAGACTATCTTCAAAGTTTGTGCTTATCTTCGGTATAAATCTGCAGTTCCTTCCTACACATATAAGTTTGAGTTCAAGTTTGCTACTGGGAGCTAGTTATTTCAATTTCTCTTCATTTCAGTGTTATCTTAACCCGTGATTAAGATATCGCTTGAAGACTTATCCCAAAGTCATTTTTAAGTGTGAATATCTCCAGAAATGGTGATTTTGGCATCAAAGACGTGTGATTATCTCAGGTGGCCAGCAGAGGGAGATGGCACTCAGAACTTCAGACGTGGTGGAGCTGTTCAGACTTAAGTTAAAGTTAACACAAAATGCTGGAGTAACTCATCTCTGGAGAGAAGGAATGGGTGACGTTTCGGGTCGAGACCCTTCTTCTGACTGAGGGTCAGTGGAGAGGGAGTCTAGTAATAAGAAAGGCAAGTCTGAAGAAGGGTCTCGACCCGAAACGTCACCCATTCCTTCTCTCCAGAGATGCTGCCTGACCTGCTGAGTTACTCCAGCATTTTGTACCTATCTTCTGTTAATGGGAAAGGTGAATTGTAAACCAATGTGGTAGCAGAAAAACAAAGATAAATTGTCCCTAGTGTGTGTAGGATAGTGTTAGTGTGCGGGGGGGGGATCGCTGGTCGGCATGGACTCGGTGGGCCGAAGGGCCTGTTTCCGCGCTGCATCTCTAAACGGAAAAATAAATTATACCCTCAATAAATATATCATTTATTTTAAAAATAGAAAACTCCAATGGCTTACTAAAGAAAATAAAGAGGGTAATAAAAAGGATTATACTGTCTGCAAGACAGGAAGCTTTAGGAGTGGGAGCGTTTCAGCTTGTTAGAACGAATAATCATTTGAGATTGGGAGTCTGAGTACACAGGTCATTGAAACACCACGTTTAATAAGAGTTTTTCCCAAACAGCGCTGTGACCGGCAGGGTTGCCAACTTCCTCATTCCCAAATACGGGACAAAGGGTGACGTCACCGCCCCGCGCCCCACGTGACCTCACCCAGCCAGCGGCCACGTGCTCCCGCTCCACCAATGGCGGCCGCCCGGGCCGGGAGCATGTGGCCGCTGGCTGGGTGAGGTCACGTGGGGCGCGGGGCGGTGACGTCACCCTTTGTCCCGTGTTTGGGAGTGAGGAAGTTGGCAATCCTACTAACACGGGACAAGGGAGGTCCCATACGGGACGAACTAATTTAGCACAAAATGCAGGATGTCCCGGCTTGTCCCGTTGGCCAGGACTTAACGGCAGTTATTTCCAACGGTTGATTTCTGCCGTATAAAGGCAGGCAGGCGCCAGGAGTCAGTTCTTGTACGAGAGGAGTTGACCAACGGGTTTGATCACCATCAGTGCCACGGACTGAGGCAGAGAGAGAAAGAGGCGTGCTGCTGTAAAACGGGCCCCGCGCATGCCAACTCCACAAGTATAGCGTTTATTCTCTCTCCTGCCAATAAATCTGATTTGAACCAATTCCCTTGAAACACCGTGACAAAAATTAAACCACAGCAAAAAAAACCCCAGCAGTTACCGCACCTGGAGCAGTGGGCAATTCTGAACAGCATTCTTTAGGAAAGGTGTTTTAGTATCACCGAGAGTGAAGTGTGAACCTTCTATAGATAGACTGGTCTATTTTTAATTGACATCTGCAATTGAAAAATGTAACCAGAAATATTAAACGATGTTAAGGGACATGTCGGGCCGAAGGGACTGTTTCAATACTGTATACCTCCATGACTCAATGATATGGGGAAAGTTCACCAAAATGTCAAACCTTCATGAATGACACCTCCTGTGAACACTTTATTTTGGTCCTTATCCTGTTCTTAGCCTTGTGTAGTTATCCATCTTCCCACTGAGGCCAAGTGATAGGATCAGAATTAGGCCATTCGGCCCATCAAGTCTACTCTGCCATTCAATCATGGCTGATCTACCTTTCCCTCTCCTGCCTTCTCCCCGTAACCCCTGACACCCATACTAATCAACAATGGGCACTGATGGTCGCATTTGGTATCTTCTGCAAGTTTAGCAAAGTTTTGATTGCTGATGCTAAATGGTTAACCTGTATAAAGCATTCTGCTGGCATTTTGTGCTATTTATATGAACCCTTGGCTCATGGTTTGAAAGATGTTGCCAGTCTATTTCAACGTCTGGGGTAATGTGATATACCTGTAGTAAACTGCTCACTGACTCCTGTAAGAGAAAATGGCAGCAGGTATTATAAGGACACAATTGATGTGGTGGAAGGAACTGCTCATGCTGGTTTATACCAAAGACAGACACAACAGTCTTCTGAAGAAGGGTTCCAACCCGAAACGTCACCTATTCCTTTTCTCCAGAGATGCTGCCTGACCCGCTGAGTTACTCCAGCACTCTGTGAAACTTTACCTATCCATGTTCTCCACAGATGCTGCCTGACCCGCTGAGTTACTCCAGCACTCTGTGTAACGTCACCTATCCATGTTCTCCACAGATGCTGCCTGACCCGCTGAGTTACTCCAGCACTCTGTGTAACGTCACCTATCCATGTTCACCAGAGATGCTGCCTGACCCGCTGAGTTACTCCAGCACTCTGTGAAACGTCACTTATCCATGATCTCCAGAGATGCTGCCTGACCCGCTGAGTTACTCCAGCACTCTGTGTAACGTCACCTATCCATGTTCTCCAGAGATGCTGCCTGACCCGCTGAGTTACTCCAGCACTCTGTGAAACGTCACTTATCCATGATCTCCAGAGATGCTGCCTGACCCGCTGAGTTACTCCAGCATTTGGTGTCCATCCCTGATCCAAATGACAGCTATTTTTCTCGGTTCTTCACGATTTCTGGACACCCACTCACAAGGTTCTGAGGTCCGACCTTTTAATTTCCTTATTTCTCAAAATATACGCAAGGCAGTCTGTCCATTGGGTGGTTGATGGTCCATGAGTGGGAGATAAAGGGCGTGTGGATACATGTGGTCGAGGGTGTGGATGCTAATATTCTGCTGCAGACAGTGGGTGCTCCATGTAAAGCTGCCAGACTGTTGTCGGCCCTTTGATTCGGGAGTCTAAGTGCTCATTGCTCGGAGACAGCGGCAGCTTATTAATGCCTGATTTTTTTCCGTTTGATAAAATGTGAATAGGAATTTAGTTTAGTTTAGTTTTAGAGATACAACGCGGAAACAGGCCCTTCCGCCCATCGAGTCCGTGCTGACCAGTGCTTTAACACTATCCCGCACCACGCTGTGGACAATTTACAATGATACCAAGCCAATTAACCTACAAACCTCTGGAGTGTGGGAGGAAACCGAAGATCTCGGAGAAAACCCACGCAGGTCACGGGGAGAACGTACAAACTCCGTACAGACAGCACCTGTAGTCGGGATCGAACCCGGTTCTCTGGCACTGTAAGCGCTGTAAGGCAGCAACTCTACCGCTGCGCCACCGTGCCATGCTATAAACCTGTTTATTCACAAAATGCTGGAGTAACTCAGCAGGTCAGGCAGCATCTCGGGAGAGAAGGAATGGGTGACGTTTCGGGTCGAGACCCTTCTTCAGACTGATGTCAGTAACTCAGCAGGTTAGGCAGCATCCCAGGAGAGAAGGAATGGGTGACGTTTCGGGTCGAGACCCTTCTTCAGACTGATGTCAGTAACTCAGCAGGTAACTCAGTTACCTCAGTAACTCAGTTACTCCAGCATTTTGTGAATAAATCGATTTGTACCAGCATCTGCAGTTATTTTCTTATACCCCTATAAACCTGTCCTGTCCACGCATTTGTCTCAATGTCTCTTAAACCATTGCGATAGTCCCTGCCTCAACTACCTCCTCCGGCAGCTCGTTCCATAATCCCATCACCCTCTGCGTGAAAAAGTTGCTCCTCAGGTTCCTATTAAATCTTTCCCCCCTCACCTTAAACCCATGTCCTCTGTCTCTCAATTCCCCTACACTGGGCAAGAGACACTGTGCATCTACCCGATCTCTATCTAATAGGAAAATTAAGGAGAAGGTGCTAGAGTCAGAGTGATACAGTGTGGAAACAAGCCCTTCAGCCCAACTTGCCCACACCGACCAACATGTCCCATCTACACTAGTCCCACCTGCCTGCATTTGGCCCAAATCCCTCCAAACCTCACCTATGCATGTACCTGTCTGAATGTTTCTTAAACATTGTGATAATCCCAGCCTCAACTACCTCCTCTGGCAGCTCGTTCCATACACCCACCACCCTTTGTGTGAAAAAGTTACCCCTCAGATTCTTAAATCTTATCCCCTTCACCTTAAACCCATGTCCTCTGGTTCCCGATTCCTCTACACTGAACAAGAGACTCTGTGCGTCTACCCGACCTATTCCTCTCTATCTAATAGGCAAATTAGGAGTGGGGGGGAGGGAGGGTTGGGCTCCATGTTGTGGGAGCAGGTTTGTGTGGAGTACAAACCCTTCAGGCTGAATGGCTAATTTCTGTCCACATCTTTGTTGGGCGAGCTGTGCACAGCCTGGTTGTTCAACAGCAATCTGACAAAATGAAGGGAAGACCAAGTCATAACAACTTGGGGAATAAAAGACCAAGTTTACATGGCAAAATGACCAGCGATGAAAGTGGCACCACCTGTCCCCCGGGGCAGGCCAGACTGGGGGAAACACCACCTTTTGTCTAACGGAACTGCCGCACTCAGACTGGTGGAGTGTATGTATAGAAATGAGCTACCTCTCACCCAGTCAACAGACTTAGAAACCACTGCTTGATGTTTGTAACCGCAGAGAAGATATTTGTTCAACCAGTGCTGAGATGGAACTTAAGTAGGGGCAATAGACAATAGACAATAGGTGCAGGAGGAGGCCATTCAGCCCTTCAAGCCAGCACCGCCATTCAATGTGATCATGGCTGATCATTCTCAATCAGTACCCCGTTCCTGCCTTCTCCCCATACCCCCTGACTCCGCTATCCTTAAGAGCTCTATCTAGCTCTCTCTTGAATGCATTCAGAGAATTGGCCTCCACTGCCTTCTGAGGCAGAGAATTCCACAGATTTACAACTCTCTGACTGAAAAAGTTTTTCCTCATCTCCGTTCTAAATGGCCTACACCTTATTCGTAATCTGTGGCCCCTTGTTCTGGACTCCCCCACATTGGGAACATGTTTCCTGCCTCTAACGTGTCCAACCCCTTAACAATCTTATACGTTTCGATAAGATCCCCTCTCATCCTTCTAAATTCCAGTGTATACAAGCCTAGTCGCTCCAGTCTTTCAACATATGACAGTCCCGCCATTCTGGGAATTAACCTAGTAAACCTACGCTGCACGCCCTCAATAGCAAGTGTTGCCAACTGTCCCGTATTAGCCAGGACATCCCGTATTTTGGGCTAAATTAGTTTGTCCCGTACGGGACCGCCCTTGTCCCGTATTAGTAGGGTTGCCAACTTCCTCACTCCCAAATAAGGGACAGAGGGTGACGTCACCGCCCCGCGCCCCACGTGACCTCACCCAGCTAGCGGCCACGTGCTCCCGCTCCACCAACGGCGGCCGCCTGGGCCGGGACGCGGGTTGCGTATCAACGCTTGGTGGAGCAGGAGCTCGTGGCCGCTGGCTGGGTGAGGTCACGTGGGGCGCGGGGCGGGGTATCGTCACCATTTGTCCCTTCTTTGGGAGTGAGGAAGTTGGCAACAATACTCTGAGGTCCGAAGGGCCTGTTTTTGCGCTGCATCTCTAAACTAAACTAAACAAAGGCTCCAATGGGCATTGCAAGTGACAGTCTTCAACATCAACAGTCACTGTACTTAATGCTGAACATCCTCAGAGTATCAGCAGCCACAGAACTGAAGATATCTTCATGGTTCCACAATCCAGAATTCCAAACAAATCCCTTGATCTCCGCACGCCAACTTCAAGTCCTCAAGAGTTTGTTTTTAAACTGTCCACAATAAACGCTCTCTCTAATCCTGTGGTTGTATACCAGAGCCTTTAATTATGTCCCAGGATCATTAGGCTCGGAGAGTTAGAACACAAGAAGAAGATGGCTAGGTAGTTGGAATATAAATGAGTGGGTCTGAAGGTGGGTCTGAAACGTTGCCTATCCATGTCCTCTGGATTGTCCGCTGAGTTACTGCAGCACTCTTTGGGACTCGGCGAGCTGTGTTACACAGGAACAAGATCATTCAGCCCATCGAAACCATTCTACCACCTAACCCGATCATGGATGATCTATAATTCTGCTTAATTTGGTTCCATATCACTCACACTTAGCAAAAATCTTTTGATTTTGGCTTGAACATTCTTGGTTGCTCCTCTTCCTGCAGCTTTATAAGGTAATAGGGTCTCCAGTGATAGGAGTAGAATTAGGCCATTCGGCCCATCAAGTCCACTCCGCCATTCAATCATGGCTGACCTATCTCTCCCTCCTGACCCCATTCTCCCCATAACCCCTGACACCCGTACTGTTCAACAACCTATCTATCTCTGCTTTAACTGATGGCCTCCACAGCCTTCTGTGGCAAAGAATTCTACAGGTTCTGGGAGCTTCTGCACTTCTGTTGTGCGTAAAGGCATCAATGGTGAATGGGCGATCTCATTCAATGCTTCTTGATTCTGCACTCCCTCAATAAAGGACTTGACATGTCCTGTGAACATCTCCCTCTGCAGTGGCTTCTAGTAGGCATCTTGCTAAACCATCGCCCCTTACAAGAAGGAAGTGGAGGCTTTGGAGAGGGTGGAGAAAAGGTTTACCAGAACATTGCCAGGATGAGAGGGAATTAGCTACAAGGAGAAGGTGGAAAATCCTGGATTGTTTTCTCTGGAGCATCGGAGGCTGAGGGGATTTAGTTTCGATTAGTTTATTTTAGAGATACAGCGCGGAAACAGGCTCTTCGGCCCACCGGGTCCGCGCCGCCCAGCGATCCCCGCACACTAACACTAGGAACATTTTACATTTACCAAGCCAATTAACCTACAAACCCAAACGTCTTTGGAGTGCGGGAGGAAACCGGAGCACCCGGAGAAAACCCACGCAGGTCACGGTAGAACGTACAAACTCCGTGCAGACGGCGCCCGTAGTCGGGATCGAACCCGGGTCTCCGGCGCTGCATTCGCTGTAAGGCAGCAACTCTACCGCTGCGCCACCGTGCCGCCCATTAAATGGGACTAGTCCAATATGACAACTTTAGTTTAATTTAGTTTAGAGATACAGTGCGGAAACAGACCCTTTCGGCCCACCGGGTCCGCGCCGACCAGCGACCGATTGGTCTATAACACTATCCGAAACCCACTGGGGACAATTTTTACATTTATACCAAGCCAATTAACCTATAAACCTGCACGTCTTTGGAGTGTGGGAGGAAACCGAAGATCTCGGAGAAAACCCACGCAGGTCGCGGGGAGAACGTACAAACTCCGTACAAACGGCGCCCGTAGTCGGGATCGGGATGTGGGAATTGTGGGAAGAATTGAGTTGCTCTGCCATTTTGTCTTTCAACATGGGCAGGATTTCATTCCGTGGGAATCGAACTTTACTCCAGTGAATTACCCTGCAGAGCTGGGGGAAACGCTCGGTCCCAGCGACGTATAGAGGCAGCAACACAAGGCAGTGCTTGTGAGCTCAAGGCTACACCTAGACACCCTAATCTTCCTACTGAGATAAAGAAGCCTGCTATTCAGGGGAAAGTTACTGTATGCTGGATCACATCAATTCACCCTGTAAACAAGTGTACGTGACTAACCTTGCTTTGATGCTACCAAAAATGATATAAAAACACTGCATACTTTGAATCTGCACAACAGCCCCGTACGTGACTATTCTCCTTGTCTGATCGAAACGTATAAGATTATTAAGGATTTGGACACGTTAGAGGCAGGAAACATGTTCCCAATGTTGGGGGAGTCCAGAACCAGGGGCCACAGTTTAAGAATAAGGGGTAGGCCATTTAGAACTGAGATGAGGAAAAACTTTTTCAGTCAGAGAGTTGTGAATCTGTGGAATTCTCTGCCTCAGAAGGCAGTGGAGGCCAATTCTCTGAATGCATTCAAGAGAGAGCTAGATAGAGCTCTTAAGGATAGCGGAGTCAGGGGGTATGGGGAGAAGGCAGGAACGGGGCACTGATTGAGAATGATCAGCCATGATCACATTGAATGGCGGTGCTGGCTCGAAGGGCCGAATGGCCTCCTCCTGCACCTATTGTCTATTGTCTATTGTCTATTGATAAGTTACTGCTAGTAAAGTAGAAGGCAGCCTCCACTCACATCTCACACTAATTACACCGATCAGCCAAAACATTATGACCACCTGCCTAACATGCTGTTGGTCCTCCGTGTGCAGCCCCATACGCAGCAGGGTGCGATGCACTGTGTATTGTGACACATTCCTCCCGTCACCACCATTAACATTTTCTGTGACTTGTGCCACAGTCGACCTTCTGTCGGTTCGGACCAGACGGGATAGCCTTCGTTGCCCTCGCGCATCGATGAGCCTTGGGCGCCCAACACCCTGCCTGTCGCCGGTTTGTGGTTTGTCCCTCCTCGGACCACTGTCGGTCGGTCGGTACTCACCACTGCTGACCGGGAGCACCCCACAAGCCTTGCCGTTTCAGAGATGCTCTGACCCAGTCGTCTGGCCATAACAATTTGGCCCTTGTCAAAGTCGCTCAGGTCTTTACTCCTGCCCATTTCTCCTGCATCCAACACATCAACTTCAAGAACTGACTGTTCACTTGCTGCCTAATATATCCCACCCCTTGACAGGTGCCATTGTAACAAGATAATCAATGTTATTCACTTCGCCTGTCAGTGGTCATAATGTTTTGGCTGATCGGTGTGTACCGACTGGGAGTCCTGATGGAAGTATATAAAGTTATGAAAGGCACAGATAGGGTAAACAGTCAGAACCTTTTTCCCCAAAGTGAAAATATCAAAGGCTAGCGGGCATGGCTTTAGGGTAAGAGGGGCAAAATTTAAAACAAATGGACAGAGAAAGTTTATACACAAAAGATGGTGGGGGCCTGGAACGTACCTGGTGGTGGTGGTGGTGGTGGAGACGGATACGATAGTGGCCTTTAAAAGGCTTCTGGATAGACACGTGGATATGCAGGGAATGGGGGGATATGGATTATGGGCAGGCAAGATTAGATTAACTTGGTATCTTGTTCGGCATGCACATTGTGGGCCGAAGGGCCTGTTCCTGTACTGTACTCTTCTTTGTTCTATGTCTTAATCTAATGTGTTATCTACAGCGCAGGAGTTCTGATAATGAAACTGACTCCCTCAGTAATGGTGCGGCACGGTGGCGCAGCGGTAGAGTTGCTGCCTCACAGCGCCAGAGACCCGGGATCGATCCTGACCATGGGCGCTGTTTGTACGTTCTCCCCATGACCGTGTGGGTTTACTCCATGTACTCCAGTTTCCTCCAACACTCCAAAGACGTCCAGGTTTGTAGGTTAATTGGCTTGGTGTATTTGTAAATTGTCCCTAGTGTGTGTGGGATAGTGTTGGTGTGCGGAGATCGCTGGTCGGCACGGGTTCGGTGGGCCGAGGGGCCTGTTTCCGTGCTGATAACTAAACTAAACTACTGCACAGTTGGATTGGACCACCGTGACTTCAGTCTGAAGAAGGGTCTCGACCCAAAACGTCACTCATTCCTTCTCTCCAGCGATGCTGCCTGCCCCGCTGAGTTACTCCGGCATTTTGTGTCTACCACCGTGACCATATAGGTTTGCACCATCATCTTGCCCCAATGGTCCGGACAACCCACTCGAGCCTAGAGTTTGTGCTCGAACTTTGGGATAAGTTTACAATCCACAACCCATGAGCCAGGAGCAAGTTAGCGGGACCATCAGGACTAGTCGGTGGTGGAAACTTTAATGGTCAAAGTGGCCCAATGCATCAACAGTGGGATAGGACATTCCATTCACATCCCAGTGACTCAGTGACCAGGAACAGCTTGTGGAAGCTCCATAGACCTGCCCTGTGGCCTGGCACCAGCACAGCAAAGCCAGCAGGCAGCCTGATTCTCAGGCATTGGATGGTTATTCAGACTTCAGGGTGGAAACAGGCCCTTCAGCCCACCAGGTCCGTGCCCACCAGCGATCACCCCGTACACGAGCACTATCCAATTTGCAATTTTACAGAAGTCAGTTAACCTACAAACCTGTACGTCTTTGGAGTGTGGGAGGAAACCGAAGTTGCCAGAGGTTACGGGGAAAATAGACAATAGACAATAGGTGCAGGAGGAGGCCATTCGGCCCTTCGAGCCAGCACCGCCATTCAATGTGATCATGGCTGATCATTCTCAATCAGTACCCCGTTCCTGCCTTCTCCCCATACCCCCTGACTCTGCTATCCTTAAGAGCTCTATTTAGCTCTCTCTTGAATGCATTCAGAGAATTGGCCTCCACTGCCTTCTGAGGCAGAGAATTCCACAGATTCACAACTCTCTGACTGAAAAAGTTTTTCCTCATCTCAGTTCTAAATGGCCTACCCCTTATTCTTAAACTGTGGCAGGAGAATGGGGTTAGGAGGGAGAGATCGATCATCCGTGATTTATATGGCAGAGTAGATGGGCCGAATGGCCTAATTCTGCTCCTAATGACATGACTTTATTGGAGAAAACCCACGCAGACAGAGGGACACCATACAATCTCCATACAGACAGGATGGAACCCAGGTCTCTGGCACTGTGAGGCAGCAACTCTACCACCGCGCCAGTATGTCGCCCTTGGTGTAAGTCGGGCCCACATGCTGGTGGTCATCTAGCCAGTGGTCAGTATTTCCAAAATGATTTACCTTGTGTGGCCGCGGGCAGGTTTCTGACCACTGACTGGCCTGAGGGTGGGAACACAGTGGGCACGGGCACAGTGGCACTGGGGGGCAGAAAGAGTTTGCCCAGCATCTCACTATCCACTGTGGTCAGGGCCAGGGCTCGGTCGATCCACCAACGAGACAACAATCTGCCTGGGAAAATGTCCAGCACCTGATTTGAGACTTTCGAACAAGATAATTGGAAGGGGAAATGGGAAAAAAAAAAAGCAAATGTTGGTTTAATTTGTGATTTGTGCAGAATATTTTGGTGTATTAAAAGAGTTATGAACAATAATCTAAAAATATTTGTTTATTACAAGCAACAAAGTTGTTCTTTCTCATAAACAAATCACACAGGCCCTGATTTCTCAGCCATTCCCCATTAAACGTCTGACTAAATATATCGCAAACAACTGGATTCCTTTTAGATGAAAGATTTCGGATGCTGGCCAAGCTGTTTAATGTGAGGGTAGACTGGATGAGTCTCGCGCTTATACTGAGTATGAGATCACTGGAAATCTCTCCTCTCCTCTCCTCTCCTCTCCTCTCCTCTCCCCTCCCCTCCCCTCCCCTCCCCTCCCCTCCCCTCCCCTCATCTCCCCTCCCCTCCCCTCCCCTCCCCTCCCCACCACCACACGCCCAATTGAAGGCGTTACCTACTGCAAACCTTCCACCCCAACTATAAAAGGGCTGGGGTAAGCCAGCACCGCCCTCATTTCATGCCAAGACCGTTAGCAAAGTTGATCAAAGTCTGGTTTAAAAAGCTGCTCTTCAATCCTGCCTTTGAAAAACTAAATCCAGGAGTTGGCTGAAGCTAACGAAGTCTCCCTTTTTCATTACAAGAAACAAGCATGTACAAAATGGGATTCCGACACTTGGTTCTCTTAATGCTGACTACTCTCCTCTGTATTTCTGCCCAAAAAGGTAAGATAATTTATATTTTCTGACCGAGGAGAGGATTTGCTGCGAATGTTTGTGCAATCGGAGTGGAAAACACAGTCATGGCAGACACTGAAATATTCCAAAAATGTGGCTTTCATTACGAAAAAACATTTTGAGTATGCTCAGGCTTTTACCGAACACAGGTTCGCTGGAAGGAGGTCACATTATGAATGGTTCCATTCTCTCGAGTAAAGAAATTCTTGTTTTCCGCGAAGTGTTCTGCTTTTGAGATCTTGACCAAGTTTGGCTTGTGGGATGGGGAACTGGGCTCATGAAGACTGAGAGGTTTTGTTGAAAAACCCCTCACAGTGTGGCTCATCGTGTTTCTAACGGTGAATCTTTCAGAGATTATTCAGTTTGGTTTAGTGTAGTTTATTGTCACGTGTACTGAGGTACAGTGAAAAGCTTTTGTTGCGTGCTAACCAGTCAGTGGAGAGACAATACATGATTACAATCGAGCCGTCCACAGTGTACAGATACAGTATAAGGGAATAACGTTTAGTGCAAGGTAAAGCCGATCAATGATAGTCCGAGGGTCACCAATGAGGTAGATAGTAGTTCAGGACTGAAGATAGGCACAAAATGCTGGACTCAGCGGGACAGGCAGCATCTCTTGAGTGAAGGAATGGGTGATGTTTCGGGTCGAGAAACTTCTTCAGACTGATGTCAGACTGAAGTGGGCGGGACAGAGATAGGATGTAGTCGGAGACATTAAGACTGGTGGGAGAACTGGGAAGGGGGAGGGGATGGAGAGAGAGGGAAAGCAGCGACTACCTGAAGTTAGAGAAGTTAAAGAACTTCAGATAGCCCCTGCTTTCCCTCCCTCTCCATCCCCTCCCCTTCCCAGTTCTCCCACTAGTCTTACTGTCTCCGACTACATCCTATCTCTGTCCCGCCCCCTCCCCTGACATCAGTCTGACGAAGGGTCTCGACCCGAAACGTCACCCATTCCTTCTCTCCAGAGATGCTGCCTGACCCGCTGAGTTATTCCAGCATTTTATGTCTGTCTTCAGTTTCAGCCAACATCTGCAGTTGCCTCCTACACAGGTAGTTCAGGATTGCTCTCTACAGTTGTAGTAGGATGATGCAGTAGCCTGATAACAGCTGTGAAGGCAACAGGTAAAGGATAAAAGATGGTACTCCTCTCAGTGAAAAATCACTCGTGTTGAAAACTGCGATCTGAATGGCGATTTTGAAATGACCCCTGTGTGTGTGTGTGTGTGTGTGTGTGTGTGTGTGTGTGTGTGTGTGTGTGTGTGTGTGTGTGTGTGTGTGTGTGTGTGTGTGTGTGTGTGTGTGTGTGTGTGTGTGGGTGTATGTGGGGTGTGTGTGTGTGTGTGTGTGTGTGGGTGTGTGTGTGTGTGTGTGTGTGTGTGTGTGGGTGTGTGTGTGTGTACTGTGATGGTTTGCTTCAGATCACAGTCCTGTTTTTGACAAACGCTTGGCGCTGAAGTGACACTTAAACACGTAAATAAAAGCATTTGGAAATGTTAGTATTAAACAAACTGTCAACAGGCCTATACACAGCAATGAATAATTCTGATAGCAAGCCTAACATAGCTTAGATGTAAACCGAAAACACACTCATCTTTGGAATGAAGCCACACACAGCAGCCTAGTCTCAGGGGATGCAGGGAACTACAGATGCTGGTTTATAAAAGAAAACTTCATTAGGTTTGGGGGAACGAGGAGTTCTTAGGCCCGCTGTCAGCCGGGACAGTGTAGGCTAACGGAGTGTGTTCGCCTGACGGAGGTTGCGTAGCAACCCGCCTACTGGCCAGAGCCGTCTTAACGCATGGGCCTGATGGGCACTTGCCCGGGGCCCCACGAGCATAGGGGCCCCATTTTATCGACCATTTACATTTTTATTCCTGTGAGTAGTTGTCGTAGGGGCCCCAGTACACTGCTTTGCCCGGGGCCCATAATGCTGTAAAGACGGCCCTGCTCCCGGCCCATGGGCCTGATATGGGACAAGGGCGGTCCCGTACGGGACAGACCAATTTAGCCCAAAATACGGGATGTCCCGGATAATACGGGACGGTTGGCAACCCTAAACAGTGGAGCAAAGGAGGGAGGAGAGGACACTGCCACTGGGAAACGGGAAATCCAGTGCAAAGGGGGCGGAGGGTTGGGAGTGCTGTCTGCTGAGAGCAGGCCAGGACAGAGGGCAGACACAAGGCTAGATAGAATCATAGAGTCACAGAGTGATACAGTGTGCAAACAGGCCCTTCGGCCCATCTTGTCCACACCGGCCAACATGTCCCAGCTACACTCGTCCCACCTGCCCGCGTTTGGCTCATATCCCACCAAACCTGTCTTATCCATGTACCTGTCCACCTGTTTCTTAAATGTTGTGATTGTCCCAGCCTCAACTACCTCCTCTGGCAGCTTGTTCTGTACACTCACCACCCTTTGTGTGAAAAAGATACCCCTCAGGTTCCTATTAAATCTTTTGGAATGATGTGAATATTTCTGAGATATGACTTGCAATTGGAGAATGCAATGTTCCTACCATCGGCTAGAAAGCTAGCAAAGACAAGCCTGGTTTGGGAACAGCTCCAGGTACTTTTGCAACGTTTAAGAAATGTTTAAACAGGTACATGGATAGGACAGGTTTAGAGGGATATGGGCCAAACTCAGGCAGGTGGGACCAGTGCAGATGGGAGACATTGACCGGCATGGGAAGGTTGGGCCGAAGGGCCTGTTTCCACGCTGTGTGACTCTATAATTGCTTAAGTTGGAAATAGAAAATCCAAGCCAGAGGAGTGATGTAAACATCGGTCTGACAATAGACAATAGACAATAGCCAATAGACAATAGGTGCAGGAGGAGGCCATTCGGCCCTTCGAGCCAACACCACCATCCAATGTGATCATGGCTGATCATTCTCAATCAGTACCCCGTTCCTGCCTTCTCCCCATACCCCCTGACTCCGCTATCTTTAAGAGCTCTATCTAGCTCTCTCTTGAAAGCATCCAGAGAATTGGCCTCCACTGCCTTCTGAGGCAGAGAATTCCACAGATTTACAACTCTCTGACTGAAAAAGTTTTTCCTCTTCTCCTTTCTAAATGGCCGACCCCTTATTCTTAAACTGTGACCCCTGGTTCTGGACTCCCCCAACATTGGGAACATGTTTCCTGCCTCTAATGTGTCCAATCCCTTAATAAGCTTATACGTTTCGATAAGATCCCCACTCATCCTTCTGTTCCTACAATGTTTAGACGTTGTGGTTCTTTCCCTTTCCCGCTCAACGCATCCCCGTTATCCCGGAAATGTGGCTCGGTGGAGAGTTGACCATCAACTCTCCAAGTTAAAGACGAGAAATATTGCCTCCGTTTACCCCGTGCCTCACATCCTCCCACCCAGACTGCCCCTTTCCTCACTGCCCCTGCTCCACACAAGCTATAACGTTTATAACAAAACTATTTTAGGGACAGCAACGCTCACTGTGGTAGGACTGAGACCTGGCATGGACACATAGTCAGAGAGTCATCATGGCATACAGCGTGGAAACAGGCCCTTCGGCCCAACTTTCCCACATGCCCCATCTACACTAGTCCCACATGCCCCATCTACACCAGTCCCACATGCCCCATCTACACTAGTCCCACTTGCCTCATCTACACTAGTCCCACATGCCCCATCTGCACCAGTCCCACATGCCCCATCTACACTAGTCCCACTTGCCTCATCTACACTAGTCCCACATGCCCCATCTACACTAGTCCCACATGCCCCATCTACACTAGTCCCACATGCCCCATCTACACTAGTCCCACTTGCCTCATCTACACTAGTCCCACATGCCCCATCTACACTAGTCCCACATGCCCCATCTACACTAGTCCCACATGCCCCATCTACACTAGTCCCATATGCCCCATCTACACTCGTCCACATGCCCCATCTACACTAGTCCCATATGTCCCATCTACACTAGTCCCACATGCCCCATCTATACTAGTCCCACATGTCCCATCTACACTAGTCCCACATGCCTCATCTACACTAGTCCCACATGTCCCATCTACACTAGTCTCACATGCCCCATGCACACTAGTCCCACATGCCCCATCTACACTAGTCCCACATGCCCCATCTACACTAGTCCCACATGCCCCATCTACACTAGTCCCACATGTCCCATCTACACTAGTCCACTTGCCTGCACTTAGCCCATATCCCTCCAAACCCATCCTATCCATGTACCTGTTTAACCGTTTCTTAAATGTTGGGATAGTCCCAGCCTCAACTACCTCCTCTGGCAGCTCGATCCATACACCCACCACCTTTTGTGTGAGAAAGTTACCCCTCAGCCTCCGATTAAATCTTTTCCCCTTTACCGTAAACCAATGTCCTGTGGTCCGCGATTCACCTTCGCTGGGCAAGAAGCTCAGTGGTCTACCCGATCTATTCCTTTAATGATTTTGTACACCTGTGTAAGATCTACCGTGATGCTGGTCTACGTGTGTGGACTGTTGGCTGGAGTTACTGAAGTCTTCAGGAGCAGCCTGGTTCTGGTGATAGAGGCCCTTTTGACTTGGGCTCCCTGTGATGATAACACTGCCCTTGTGTTCAGCGATCACACGGCCTCTGTCTGAAAGAAGAACGTACCTCTGTGAAACGCCACCGACATCAAATATAATCACTAACCATAAACAAACAGTATCCTGCTGTACTTCCTCAGAGTATTTCCGAACCACACGTGAAATATATTCTTGGAACGTTTGTCAACTGAACCTCTGGGCCTGGACTCCCTGGAGTTTAGAAGGAAGAGGGGGGACCTCATTGAAACGTACAGAATAGTGAGCGGCCTGGATAGAGTGGATGTGGAGAGGATGTACCACTAGTGCTTCAGCCTAGGACCACAGGCCACAGCCTCAGAATTAAATGACGTTCCTTTAGGAAGGAGATGAGGAGGAATTTCTTTAGTCAGAGGGTGGTGAATCTGTGGGATTCATTGCCACAGACGGCCACTTCTGAATGCTCTGGGATAACCCTGGAAGGCGAGGAAACCTTCTTTTCATTTCAACTCAAGTTCACAAGTTATAGGACTAGAATTCGGCCATTCGGCCCATCGAGTCTACTCCGACATTCAATCACGGCTGATCTCTGCCTCGTAATCCCATTTTCCTGCCTTCTCCCCGTAACCCTTGACACCCGTTCTAATCAGTAACTAACTCTGTAGTCAGTAAACCATCAGCCGGAAATTTGTCTGAAAATGTGCAGGAAGGAACTGCAGACGCTGGCTTACACCGAAGACAGACACAAAGTGCTGGAGTAACTCAGCGGGTCAGGCAGCATCTGTGGAGAACATGGATAGGTGATGGAATAGGTCTCGACCTGAAACGTCACTTCTCCATGTTCTCCACAGATGCTGCCTGACCCGTTGAGTTACTCCAGCACTCTGTGAAACGTCACCTATCCATGTTCTCCACAGATGCTGCCTGTCCCGCTGAGATACTCCAGCACTCTGTGAAACGTCACCTATCCCTGTTCTCCACAGATGCTGCCTGACCCGCTGAGTTACTCCAGCACTCTGTGAAACGTCACCTATCCCTGTTCTCCACAGATGCTGCCTGACCCGCTGAGTTACTCCAGCACTCTGTGAAACGTCACCTATCCATGTTCTCCACAGATGCTGCCTGACCCGCTGAGTTACTCCAGCACTCTGTGTAATTCTTCAGATAAGATCCAATGGTCTTAAGCTGTTTGCTTCATCAGTTTCAGCTGAATTAAATGCACTTGAACCTGATGATGTTCAATGAATGGGAAGAGGTGTGGGAAGGAACTGCAGGTGCTGGTTTAAACCGGAGATAGACACAAAAAGCTGGAGTAACTCAGTGGGACAGGCAGCATCTCTGGAGAGAAGGACCGGGTGACATTTCAGCTTGAGACCATCATTCAGACTCTGAAGTCTGAAGTCCTCTCTGAAGAAGGGTCTCGACCCGAAATGAAACAGCATCTGTGGAGAGAAAGATGGAGGTTGCAGGTTTGCGTGGAGTTTGGGTGAGGAGTGTAGAGGCAGTCAGGCGCAGGATGTGCTGTGGGTCGCAGGGTAAACAGAGCTGGCAGGCAGTGGTTAAACTACAGCGAGGGGCATATAAAGCAGGCTTGTTTCACACAGGATCTGACCTCGAGCTGCTGGCATCTAACATCTACGCACCTGGCATTGTGCCAGCACGCCCAGCATATCTTGCCTGCACCTTCCTGTCCACCCCCTCCGTTACTGAACTGTACTGCGGACCACAACACTATTTTCGGACAAATGTTTTAGCTCCCCACCACACTGCTCCCTCCGGGCAGAGAGGTTTCAGAGGGGAGGGTTGGGTCAGGTAGAAATGAAGGGCAAAGAGTGTGTGAAAGGAAGGGAAGGAAGACTTTCAAGGACGGCACGGTGGCGCAGCGGTAGAGTTGCTGCCTCACAGCGCCGGAGACCCGGGTTCCATCCCAACCACGGGCGCTGTCCGTATGGAGTTTGTACGTTCTCCCCGTGACCTGCGTGGGTTTTCTCTGGGATCTTCGGTTTCCTCCCACACTCCAAAGACGTACATGTCTGTAGGTTAATTGGCTTGCTATAAATGTAGTGCGTGTGGGGCCGGTGTTAATGTGCGGGGATCGCTGGTCGGTGCGGAACTGTGGGCCGAAGGGCCTGTGTCTCAAAACTAAACCAAGCTAAACACAGCGGGCAAACGGCCGGCAAGGTCTCTTCAGCTCAGCAACTCCATGCAGGAAATGCAAGGTAATTCCCAATAGTCACACTCCCACACACTCTCCACACAACCCTGACACTTATTTCCTTTCACATATTAATCTACCTCCCTTCACCTGCCACGGTTCTATTTCCCTCTACACCTCCCCCACCATTGCATTCCACTCTCACCCTTTGTTGTATAAAAATATGTCTCTGTCTCTATGCTCTATGACTCTGTGTCTCTATGTTTCTGTGATTCTATGATAATGTCTCTGTAACTCTGACTATATCTCTGTGTCTCTGTGTCTCTGTGTCTCTGTGTCTCTATATCTCTGTGTCTCTGTGTCCCTGTGTCCCTGTGTCCCTGTGTCCCTGTGTCTCTGTGTCTCTGTGTCTCTGTGTCTCTGTGTCTCTGTGACTCTGTGTCTCTGTGTCTCTGTATCTCTGTGTCTCTGTGTCTCTGTGTCTCTGTGTCTCTGTGTCTCTTTGACTCTGTGTCTCTGTGTCTCTGTGTCTCTGTGTCCCTGTGTCTCTGTGTCTCTGTGTCTCTGTGTCCCTGTGTCCCTGTGTCTCTGTGTCTCTGTGTCTGTGTGTCCCTGTGTCTCTGTGTCTCTGTGTCTCTATATCTCTGTGTCTCTGTGTCTCTGTGTCTGTGTGACTCTGTGTCTCTGTGTCTCTGTGTCTCTATGTCTCTCTGTCTCCATGTCTCTATGACCCACATGTCTCTAACTGAAGTCCCTCATCACCAGAATTATTCAACTAAATAATTCAAGAATCCCTCTTCTCAGTTTCTCCTGCTCCTAATGATAATATTTTTGGTACATCCACTTACCAGCTGTTTGAAGCACTGAGAGGCACTTACTGACATTTCTACTGAGTCTACCCAGGTTTTGCTGTTTAATTTCAGATCTCCAGCATCTACTGTATTTTGCTTTTGAAGTACATTTATAGCATCTGCTATCAGCTCAAGGATTAAAACCACAACCTTGTGGCTTTACTTTTTAAACTCTGAAGAAGGTTGACATTGCATGCAGTGCCACAGCCTTTTAACTTTGCTTCCCTTCGCTCTCAGAAACATCTGAGCATCGACTCGACAGCATCTCCCCTAATGATCTCTCTGGAGAAACCCAGAAATCAAAGTTCATTGGTGGAAGGAAGGCAGGAACTCCAGACTAGTGGGATCCATAAACAGAACATGTTCATCAATTCTAGGAGAAGAATTAGGCCATTCGGCCCATCAAGGCTACCCCACTATTCTGAAGAAGGGTCTTGACCCAAAACGTCACCCATTTCCTCTCTCCTAGATGCTGCCTGACCTGCTGAGTTACTCCAGCATTTAATGATACCACTGTTCAATCATGGCTGATCTCTCAACCCCATTCTCCTGCCTTCTCCCCATAACCCCTGACACCAGCACTAATCAAGAATCGGTCAATCTCTGCCTTAAATATATCCACTGACTTGTGGCCTCCACAGCCGTCTGTGGCAATGAATTCCACAGATTCACCGCCCTCTGACTGAAGAAATTCCTCCTCATCTCCTTCCTCAAGGTACAATCTTTAATTCTGAGGCTGTGCCCTCTGGTCCTAGACTCTCCACTAGTGGAAACATCCTCTCCACATCCACTCTAACCAGGCCTTTCATTATGTGTAGAACCTAGAACAAGTGCAGAACAGGATCAGGCCCTTCAGCCCACATTGTCCATGCTGAGCGTAAGACCAAGTTAAACGAATCACCTCTGCCTACACGAAGCATGCCCCTCCTCTCCCTGTGTTTCCGTGTGTCTATGTAAAAGCCTCTTAAACACACTGTCATATCTAAAAGCCTCCACCACCACCTCTGGCAAAGCGTTCCAGTCCCCCACCGCCCTCTCTGTTAAAAAAAACCCACCCCCACACATCTACTTTAAACTTTGCCCCTCTCACCTCAAAGCTACACCCTCTAGTCCTTGGCATTTTCGTCCTAAGAGAGTGTTTTTTGGTTTTTTTTTTTAGAGATACAGTGCGGAAACAGGCCCTTCAGCCCACCGGGTCCGTGCCGCCCAGCGATCCTCGCACATGAACACTATCCTACACACACTAGGGACAATGTTTACATTTACCAAGCCGATTAACCTACAAACCCGCACGTCTTTGGAGTGTGGGAGGAAACCGAAGATCTCGGAGAAAACCCACGCAGGTCACGGGGAGAACGTACAAACCCTGTACAGATGGCGCCCGTAGTCGGGATGGAACCCGGGTCTCCGGCGCTGCATTCGCTGTAAGGCGGCAACTCTACCGCTGCGCCTCCGTGACCGCCAACCCTATCTATGGTTCTCATCATTTTAGAAACTCTGTCAGGTCTTCCCTTGGCTGCAGATGCTCCAGAAAAAACAACCCAAGCGCGTCCAACCTGTCCATGTAACTAATACCCTCTACTCTAGGCAGGGTTCTGGTGAACCTCCTGCACCATCTCCAAAGCCTCCAGATCTTTGAGCTGCAGTAGTGGAGATAGAGTCATGCAGTGTGGAAACAGGCCCTTTGGCCCATCATGCCCATTTTTTATAGCCAGGTTTTATAACTAGGCTAGTCCCATCTGCCTGTATTTCACCCATATCCCTCGAAACCTTTCCTATCCAAGCACCTGCCTAGATGGTACCAGACAAAATGTGCAGGAAGGAACTGCAGATGCTGGTTTAAACCGAAAATAGACACAAAGTGCTGGAGTAACTCAGTGGGTCAGGCAGCATCTCTGGAGAAAAGGAACTGAAAAGAAGGCATCAGTCTGAAGAAGGGTCTCGACCCGATACGTCACCCATTCCTTCTCTCCAGAGAAGCTGCCTGACCCGCTGAGTTACTCCACCATTTTGTGATACCTATGATTCCAAACCTGCTTTTTTAGTGGACAATCCTTCTCAAAAGGGTGCTGTCTGTACGGAGTTTGTACGTTCTCCCCGTGACCTGCGTGGGTTTCCTCCGAGATCTTCGGTTTCCTCCCACACTCCAAAGACATGCAGGTTTGTAGGTTAATTGGCTTGGTATAAATGTAGATTGTCCCCAGTGTGTGTAGGATAGTGTTAGTGCGCGGGGATCGCTGGGCGGTGCGGACTCGGCGGGTCAAAGCGCCTGTTTCCGCGCTGTATCTCCGAACTAAAGATGCTCTCTCCCTGCAGAGTTTTTGCCAGACCTGATCTCGAGATAGGAGTTCGAATTCCGCGACGCAGTGAGGAGAATTTAAATTCCGGTAATTAAATAAATCAAAAGCACAGAACGATTTCCGTGACCCCAGCCATGAAAACCCAAGGCTGTCTGTAAAAACAAAACGCTGAAATTAAAATTTACTGCATTAAAAACAAAATCTTCTGGGGAAAACTCTGCCATGCATGTCCAGTCAGTTGATATTCTCTTCCACGCTTGTGTTTCGGCAAGATTCACTGCGATGGGCAAGCTGGCTGATTCACCGAGATCTGATTAAAAAGCAGTTGAGGTATCTTGGCAAATGCCTTGTGCCTGGCACCCATCGCCACGGTGAGAACAGCCACTGGCAACACCGCACCCTGGCATGTTCCATAGATAGAGCTCTAGGGGCTAGCGGAATCAAGGGATATGGGGAGAAGGCAGGCACGGGTTACTGATTGTGGATGATCAGCCATGATCGCAATGAATGGCGGTGTTGGCTCGAAGGGCCAAATGGCCTCCTCCTGCGCCTATTTTCTATGTTTCTATGTTTCTAACACGCAGCGGAACCAAATCAGGAAAAAAAACGCTGGGAGACAAAGCGGGAGAGGTGCCAAAATTCCCAGCCTGGGGTCGAGAGGAACTAAACGACAGGAATGGGAATCGAGTGTTTAAAAATCTCTCGAGGAAATTTCAAAAACAAATTTTATTTGGTCTAAAGTTAGTGTTGAACATTGCATTTGTGAAGTAAATAAGATCATCTATCGACTTGGCTTCCACAGCCGTCTGCGGCAATTAATTCAGTGCAATTCAGTTTCAGTTCAGTTTGTTTTATTGTCCCGTGTACCAAGGTACAGTGAAAAGCTTTTGTTGCGTGCTAACCAGTCAGCAGAAAGACAACACATGATTACAATCGAGCCGTCCACTGTGTACAGAGATACATGCTAAGGGAATAACGTTTAGTGCGAGGTAAAGCCAGCAAAGTCCGGGTCTAGGATAGTCCAATGGTTTCCAAGAAGGTACTGTATATAGTGAAGCATTGAACAATGCTTGTGGCGTGCTATCCGGTCAGTGGAAAGACAACACATGATTACAATCGGGCCATTTACAGTGCGCAGATACATGATAAGGGAATAGAAAGGCAGATTATTATCTGAATGGTGTCAAGTTAGGAGGAGGGGGGGTTCAACGAGATCTGGGTGTCCTAGTGCATCAGTCAATGAAAGGAAGCATGCAGGTTCAGCAGGCAGTGAAGAAAGCCAATGGAATGTTGGCCTTCGTAACAAGAGGAGTTGAGTATAGGAGCAAAGAGGTCATTCTACAGTTGTACCGGGCCCTGGTGAGACCGCACCTGGAGTACTGTGTGCAGTTTTGGTCTCCAAATTTGAGGAAGGATATTCTTGCTATGGAGGGCGTGCAGCGTAGGTTCACTAGGTTAATTCCCGGAATGACGGGACTGTCGTATGTTGAAAGGCTGGAGCGATTGGGCTTGTATACACTGGAATTTAGAAGGATGAGGGGGGATCTTATTGAAACATATAAGATAATTAGGGGATTGGACACATTAGAGGCAGATAACATGTTCCCAATGTTGGGGGAGTCCAGAACAAGGGGCCACAGTTTGAGAATAAGGGGTAGGCCATTTAGAACGGAGATGAGGAAGAACTTTTTCAGTCAGAGGGTGGTGAAGGTGTGGAATTCTCTGCCTCAGAAGGCAGTGGAGGCCAGTTCGTTGGATGCTTTCAAGAGAGAGCTGGATAGAGCTCTTAAGGATAGCGGAGTGAGGGGGTATGGGGAGAAGGCAGGAACGGGGTACTGATTGAGAGTGATCAGCCATGATCGCATTGAATGGCGGTGCTGGCTTGAAGGGCTGAATGGCCTACTCCTGCACCTATTGTCTATTGTCTATTGTCTATTGTCCAGTGAGTACAGGCCCAGTGCTGTCAAACACTCGTCATGGAGCAGCTTTGGAGTTCACGGGGAGGGGGATGAGCCAATCTGAGTGACTCAAAGCCGTTCCGATCCTATAGGGCAAGTACGCAGTTGGTTGGTAGACACACAATGCTGGAGTAACTCAGCGGGTCAGGCAGCATCTCGGGAGAGAAGGAATGGGTGAGGTTTCGGGTTGGGACCATTCTTCAGACATGTTGTATGGTTGCTCAGGACCTTGGCGGTGGGACCTGCGTTACTGAACCAACCATCTCCCTGGAACATCTGCACACCTCTCTGGTATTGGCCTGGCACCTCACAGTGACGTTGGCACCATCTAAGATAGACACAAAATGCTGGAGTAACTCAGCGGGTCAGGCAGCATCTTTGGAAAGAAGGAATGGGTGACGTTTCGGGTCGAGACCCTTCTTCAGACTGATGACAGTAAAGATGAGGGAGTGGGGGCCTGGAAAACGGAAGTCATTGAGGAGACGAAGGGCGTGTGAGGTGTCTTGGACATAGATCGGACCAGGGGGGATAGGATGGAGTCGAGGTTTGTGGAAATTAATTCAGTGGGACAGGAACAAGCAGAAACAATGGGTCTGCCTGGCCAGTTCTGTTTATGGATTTTGGAGAGCAGATAAAGCTGGGTCGTGCAGGGGTTGGTGGACGATGGCGTTGGAAGCTTTGCAGGTTAGACAGCAAGAAGTGAGCAAATCTGAAAAGGGTCAGTCTGAAGGAGGGTCTCGACCCGAAACGTCACCCATCCCTTCTCTCCAGAGATGCTGCCTGCCCCGCTGAGTTACTCCAGCATTTTGTGTCTATCTCCTTGCCTGTTGATTTAGTTCTGCACAAAGGACCACTGTCGTGTAGTTGTGAAGCTGCATTCAGCTTCATTGTGGTTTGCAGCGTGGCCTGGGGAATGGTAACGTTTCCCCTGAGAGCTATGTTTGGTCAGTGTAAAACTATGCATTGGCCCATTGAGTCATCAAAGCAAGTGAATTTAAGTGAAGAACTAGGCCTCTCTCTCTGCGTGTCTTTGTTTATGTTATCAAATATCTCTCTACATGAATATTTGAATATCCTTTGATGGATCGCCACACACTTTCATGTGTGCCGACCGGCCTCATTTGGTTGCAAAGAGCTAACGGCTGGACTAACTCAGCGTGTCGGGCGGCATCAACGGAGGGCAATGGACCATCAACATTTTGGGTTGAGACTTGGGTTGAGACATTTTGGTGGTGCTATTCTGTGTGGGTTAATCCTTCCTCAGTGAACTGATAAACTCCTTGTGCCTGACAGGACAGTCAGTCATAGAGTGATACAGCGTGGAAATAGGCCCTTCGGCCCAACTTGCCCACACCGCCCAACATGTCCCATCTACACTAGTCATAGAGTGATACAGCGTGGAAACAGGCCCTTCGGCCCAACTTGCCCACACTGGCCAACATGCCCCATCTACACTAGTCACAGAGTGATACAGTGTGGAAACAGGCCCTTCGGCCCAACTTGCCCACACTGGCCAACCTGCCCCATCTACACTAGTCACAGAGTGATACAGTGTGGAAACAGGCCCTTCGGCCCAACTTGCCCACACTGGCCAACATGCCCCATCTACACTAGTCACAGAGTGATACAGTGTGGAAACAGGCCCTTCGGCCCAACTTGCCCACACCGGCCAACATGTCACATCTACACTAGTCATAGAGTGATACAGCGTGGAACAGGCCCTTCGGCCCAACTTGCCCACACTGGCCAACATGCCCCATCTACACTAGTCACAGAGTGATACAGTGTGGAAACAGGCCCTTCGGCCCAACTTGCCCACACCGGCCAACATGTCACATCTACACTAGTCACAGAGTGATACAGTGTGGAAACAGGCCCTTCGGCCCAACTTGCCCACACCGGCCAACATGTCCCAGTTACACCAGTCCCACCTGCCTGCGCTTGGTCCATATACCTACAAACCTGTCCTATCCATGTACCTGTCTAACTGTTCCTTCCACATTGCGATGGTTCCTGCCTCAACTACCTCCTCCGTCAGCTGAGGGAAAATGAGAGGCAGCAGGTCACCAGCCCACGACACCTTGACACAAGCGACCGCTCGGACTGAGCAGATGAAAGCTGCACTCGCTGTCTCTGCCGATTCCTGGCCAGCGTCCCGGCTGCCTTACGTCCCCACACTGAAGCACCGGGCTGTGTGTTTGTAAACAGTGGACTGATCGCTCCAGAGCTTGAGAGAAAGCAGGCAAGCTCCTAATCCTCCTCTGGCAAGCCAGTGAGACTAGTGTTGGCCGGGAGGCTGGGAAACGTTGAGTTTGGTTAAAGTCTCGTGACTGACTGTGGGACGGTGAGGAAGGTGGAACCGATACAGTCACAGCTTCAAAGTCATTTTACCATCGGCTCGGAGGACTCTTTCCCTGAATCTCACCACCGCCCCTTGGAACAGACTGAATACAACGAGGGCAATGGCAGCTTCCAGCCAGCGCCCTGAACGGTGATTTCTCTCATTTCAAGTAACTCCTCTATTCCTTCCCCCACCCCCCACTTTCCTCCCCTCCTCCCCATCACCCCTGACACCCGACTAATCAAGATCTATCGATCTCCACCAGAAAAATATCCACGGCCTTGGTCTCCACAGCCCTCTGTGGCAATAAGTTCCACAGATTCACCACCCTCTGACTAAAGAGGTCACTTGTGCCAAATTAACCACAAACATCATCCGAGTCTTGCTTCTTTATCGGCATTGGCTGGCTTGGGTGAAGCATGATATCGCCACACTATATATTTTTAGTTTAGTTTAGAGATACAGTGCTGAAACAGGCCCTTCGTCCCACCGAGTCCGTACCGACCAGCGATCCCTGCACATTAACACTACCCCACACACACTAGTCAATTAACCTCCAAACCCGCACGTCTTTGGAGTGTGGGAGGAGACTGAGGGTCTCAGTGAAAACCCACGCAGGTCACGGGGAGAACGTGCAAACTCCGTAAAGACAGCGGCCGTAGTCGGGATGGAACCCGGGTCTCTGGCGCCGTGAGGCAGCAGCTCTACCCGCTGCGCCACCGTGCCGCCGATGCCATAAATTAAGTGCGGGTTCCCCCGATGTTTCGGGGAGCGGGGGTTTATGTGGAAGTCACCAGTGGGCCAGGAGTGAGCAGAAACAAGGGGTCTGCCGGGGCAGGGGTGGTTATGGATTTTGGGGAGAAGGTAAAACCGGGCCGTGCGGGGCTGGGGAACTCAGCGGTTGGAGGCTGTGGAGGGCACATAAGTGATAAAGGTCTGAAGAAGGGTCTCGACCCAAAACGTCACCTGGTCCTATTCTCCAGAGATGCTGCCTGACCCGCTGAGTTACTCCAGCACTCTGTGAAATGTCACCTATCCATGTTCTCCACAGATGCTGCCTGACCCGCTGAGTTACTCCAGCATTTTGTGTCCATCTTCTCTCTATGATTCCTCCTCTTTCATCCTGTTGAAATCCTTCATCCCCTTATGAAAGATACAGAGTGCTGGAGTAACTCAGCGGGTCAGGCAGCATCTGCGGAGAACATGGACAGGTAACGTTTCACAGAGTGCTGGAGTAACTCAGCGGGTCAGGCAGCATCTCTGGAGAACATGGATAGGTGATGTTTCGGGGCTGGACTCTTCCTCAGTCTTCTAGCCTGAAGAAGAATCTCAACTCGAAACGTCGCCTATCCGTGTTCTCCCAGAATGCTGCCTGGCCCGTTTGGAGTTACTCCAGCACTATGTGTCTTTCCAAGATAAGCCAGCATCTGCAGCTCCTTGTTTCTCCACCCCAGCTCATGATTCGTGGATTATATTTAGCGGGGGAAAAGAAACTTTGCGTTGCCTGAAGAATGTTGTGGTCACATTCCGCACGTCACTGAAATAAGCGGCATGTTTTTAACAACTCCCCAAAGTGACTGGAGACTCAGCATGAAGGAAATAAGTGACCAAAATAGACGCGATGGACAGGGCCCAGAACAAAGGAGATCAGTCTCGTGTGAACCTCACGGTAGCTCTTGGCTTCAATAGATTCCCAGTCTGTTGTTTTTCCCCTGTTTGCTCCTGACCCTTCCTGCTGGACAAGTATTCTTTGTTCCTGTCACTGCACTCAAACCATGGAAGGATTTACGACTGTAACTCTCTGCTCTCTCTATCATATCATCATATCATATATATACAGCCGGAAACAGGCCTTTTCGGCCCTCCAAGTCCGTGCCGCCCAGCGATCCCCATACATTAACACTATCCTACACCCACTAGGGACAATTTTTACATTTTACCCAGCCAATTAACCTACATACCTGTACGTCTTTGGAGTGTGGGAGGAAACCGAAGATCTCGGAGAAAACCCACGCAGGTCACGGGGAGAACGTACAAACTCCTTACAGTGCAGCACCCGTAGTCAGGATCGAACCTGAGTCTCCGGCGCTGCATTCGCTGTAAAGCAGCAACTCTACCGCTGCGCTACCGTGCCGCCTTTATGAGTTACTCCAGCACTCTGTGAAACGTCACCTATCCATGTTCTCCACAGATGCTGCCTGACCCGCTGAGTTACTCCAGCACTCTGTGAAACATCACCTATCCACGTTCTCCACAGATGCTGCCTGACCCTCTGAGTTACTCCAGCATTTTGTGTCTACCTTTGTGGATGTATTGTTTCTTTTAACTTATCACTTTTTTAAAAGTTTTTTTAGTTTAGAAATACGGCGCAGAAACAGGCCCTTCGGCCCACCGAGTCGACCCTGACCAGTGATCCCTGCACACGAACACTATCCTACACACACTAGGGACAATTTACAATTATACCAAGGCAATTAACCTACAAACCTGCATATCTTTGGAGTGTGGGAGGAAACCGAAGATCTCGGAGAAAACCCACGCAGGTCACGGGGGGAACGTACAAACTCCGTACAGACAGCTCCCGTAGTCGGGATCGAACCTGGGTCTCAGGCGCTGTAAGCGCTGTAAGGCAGCAACTCTACCATTGCACCACCCTTCTGTGTCCACCTTTGGCAGTGGCCTCTGTGAGTTCCCCTGAGTTATGGGTCTATTTATACTGAAGCTCAGTGTGAAGAAGGCCCCTGTAGCAGTGGTCTCTGCCTCTGAGAGCATCATAACTCACTGAGTTTGTGGATGCACCATTTCTTTTGAGGGGGGAACCTCATTGAAACTTACCAAAGAGTGAGCGGCCTGGATAGAGTGGATGTGGAGAGGATGTTTCCACTAGTGGGAGAGTCTAGGACCAGAGGGCACAGCCTCAGAATAAAAGGACGTTCTTTTAGAAAGGAGATGAGGAGGAATTTCTTTAGTCAGAGGGTGGTGAATTTGTGGGATTCATTGCCACAGACGGCTGTGGAGGCCACAAGTCAGTGGGTATTTTTAGGGCGGAGATTGTCAGTTTGTTGATCAGTGCGGGTGTCAGGGGTTATGGGGAGAAGGCAGGAGAATGGGGTTGGTCAGTCCCCGCTGATATGTCAAGAGGTTTTCAATTGAATGAGTTGACATCAAAAGAGGTAAACTGACCAGGAGCTTGTAGTTTGCACAGGATCTATGGAAATAAATTACAGAGGTGGATGCACTATTTTTTCTTTTGCCTATTGGTGTGAACGAAGCGTAAATAGAGGATTGGGGACCTGGAAGGTGCAGATTGCCCACAGTCACCTGAGGAAGATTACATAGGTCAGGTATATGATGGACACACAGTGCTGGAGTAACTCAGCGGGTCAGGCAGCATCTGTGGAGAACATGGATAGGTGACGTTTCACAGAGTGCTGGAGTAACTCAGCGGGTCAGGCAGCATCTGTGGAGGACATGGATAGGTGACGTTTCACAGAGTGCTGGAGTAACTCAGCGGGTCAGGCAGCATCTGTGGAGGACATGGATAGGTGACGTTTCACAGAGTGCTGGAGTAACTCAGGAGGTCAGGCAGCATCTGTGGAGAACATGGATAGGTGATGTTTTGGGTCGAAACCCTTCTTTGGTAGAAAGTAGAGGTAGAAATGGAAAGGTCTTCAGTAGAAAGTAGAGGTGATGGGGGGGGGGGTAGGGAGCAACAAGGGGAATAAACTGGGGGCAAGAAAAGGCCAGAACAAATCTGGGCTGGCAACAGATGACCTCAGGTCGGGTCGAGTCCATAATCCTTCCGACCCAAAACGCCACCCACCCTTTTTCTCAGAGATGCTGCCTGACCCGCTGAGTTACTCCGGCATTTTTGTGTCCATCTTCGGTATAAACCAGTATCTGCAGTTCTTTACTACACACTAGGCATAAGGTTGATTTCTAGATTTCAAGATCAAGATCAATTTATTGTCGCATGTACCAATTAAGGTAGAGTGAATTTTGAGTTACCAATTGAGTAATTTGATTGTACAAGGGTAATGAAAGTAGGACGATGGTGACGTATTAAACGATGACGACTTTCTTTTTCTTTCCTGATGAAGAGGAGTTGGTGCCATTGGAAGATGAGCTGGTCACCACTGGAGGAACTGAAGATAAAAATGGTTCCACGTTGGCTGGGCTCCCGACAACTGCAACACCAGGGAGTGAGAAGACCCAGTCGGACGAAGACAGCAAAGACTCCAGCTTCACATCCTCCAAGGAGTCAAACTCCACTGAAGACGACCGGCCCGAAGCTGAAGACTCCAACGGTATGTTTAGAAGGATGAGAGGGGATCTTATAGAGACATATAAAATTGTAAAAGGACTGGACAAGCTAGATGCAGGAAAAATGTTCCCAATGTTGGGGGAGTCCAGAACCAGGGGCCACACAGTCTTAGAATAAAGGGGAAGCCATTTAAAACTGAGGCGAGAAGGAACTTTTTCACCCAGTTATGAATTTGTGGAATTCTCTGCCACAGAGGGTGTGGAGGCCAATTCACTGGATGGATTTAAGAGAGAGTTAGATAGAGCTCTAGGGGCTAGTGGAATCAAGGGGTATGGGGAGAAGGCAGGCACGGGTTGCTGATTGTGGACGATCAGCCATGATCACAATGAATGGCGGTGCTGGCTCGAAGGGCCGAATGTCCTCCTCCTGCACCTATTTTCTATGTTTCTATGTTTCTAAGTTATTGAATCAAGTACATGGTCATAGAGCCATTGTGTGGTGCTGCACATGTAAGAATGTCGTTGTTCTATCTGGGAGACATGGGGTTGCCAACTGTCCCGTATTAGCCGGGACATCCTGTATTTTAGGCAAAATTAGTTTGTCCCGTATGGGACCGCCCTTGTCCCATATTAGTAGGGTTGCCAACTTCCTCACTCCCAACCGTCACCGCCCCGCGCCCCATGTGACCTCACCCAGCCAGCGGCCATGTGCTCCCGCTCCACCAATGGCGGCCGCCCGGGCCGGGAGCGCGTGAAGTTCACCCAACTGTTCCGTTTAGTTTTAGTTTAGTTTAGTTTAGAGATACAGTGCAGAAACAGGCCCTTCGGCCCACCGGGTCCGCGCCGACCAGCGATCCCCGCACACTAACACTATCCTACACACACTGGGGACCATTTTCAATTATACCAAGCTGATTAACCTGCATAACTGCACGTCTTTGGAGTGTGGGAGGAAACCGAAGATCTCGGAGAAAACCCACGCAGGTCACGGGGAGAACGTACAAACTCCGTACAGACGGCGCCCGTAGTCGGGATCGAACCTGGGTCTCCGGCGGTGCATTCGCTGTAAGGCGGCAACTCTACCGCTGCGCTATCGTTCTTCTGCCTTTTGCCGCAAGTGGCAGCAGTTCTTGGCGGCCCTCCCCCCGCCCCCCAACCCCCCCCCAATGTCGGGAACCCCCATCATTCTCGGCAGCGCCCCCCATGCTGGGTATGTCTCCGACGGCCCCTCCTCATTCTCGACGCCCCCCCCCCTATGGGCCCACTCCTCATCCTCCCCGTGTACAAATTTGCCAGCAAGGGCCAGCACGAGGAATGAAAGAAAGTAGTTTACTTTACTTTACCTCAGTTTAGGCCTAAAATTGTTGTGCTACCGTGTACTGTTTTGGCTGTACTTCAGGAACAAACAGACAGACAAACAAACAAACGAGAGTTTTAGAATATAAATGTCCCAGGTAGAACAATGAGCCAGCACCACAGAACATGGCAAACAGAGGCTGCTGTTAGCAATATAATAAACCAGGGATAAAACGTTCAGTGTGTGTTCTTTGTCCTGGTTCCAGGGAAGGATTTCTTGGAGATGCTGACGCTGATTGGGATCATAGTGGGGGCGATCGTGGCTGTGATCATCGTGCTAACGATCATCGTCATCATCATCAAGAAAATGTCTGGAGGATACTCGTAAGTAAACACGTAGTTAAATGAAAGGTAGACACAAAATGCCGGAGTGACTCAGCCGGTCAGGCAGCATCTCGGGAGAGAAGGAATGGGCGACGTTTCGGGTCGAGACCCTTCTTCAGACTGAACAAGGGTCTCGACTCTCGACCCGAAACGTCCCCCAGTCCTTCTCTCCCGAGATGCTGCCTGACCGGCTGAGTCACTCCAGCATTTTGTGTCTACCTTCGATTTAAACCAGCATCTGCAGTTTTCTTTCCTGCCGTTCGATGAACGAAGATGTTTGATGGCCCAAACATGCTTGTCGGGCTAAGTGCCGATACTTCCACAAATGATATTATGGTTTTGAACGTGGGATAGGCCGGTCACGGTGGCGCAGCGGTAGAGTTGCCGCCTCACAGCGCCAGAAACCCGGGTTCGATCCTGACTACGGGCGCTGTCTGTACAATGTTTGCACGTTCTCCCCGTGACCTACGTGGGTTTTCTCCGAGATCTTCAGTTTCCTCCCACACAGGTTTGTAGGTTAATTGGCATGGTATAAATGTAAAAATAGTCCCTAGTGTGTGTAGGATAGTGTGCAGGGATCGCTGGGCATGGACTCGGTGGGCCGAAGGGCCTGTTTCCGCGCTGTATCTCTAAACTAAACTAAACTAAACTAAACTAAACTAAACTAAACTAAACATGCTTGTGGGGTTAAATGCCAATACTTCCATAAAAAGATTCAATGGGATTTTGCCCCTGTGTGGGGTAAATATAAAGGAAACTTAATGATAGCGGAGTCAAGGGATATGGGGAGAAGGCAGGAATGGAGTACTGAGTGTGGATGATCAGCCATGATCACGGTGAATGGCGGTGCGTACAGGCTCGAAGGGCCGAATGGCACTACTCCTGCACCTATTGTCTATTGTCTATTGAAACACAATAATCAGCCTAAAAGAACCAGCTGGTTGCTTCACAATTGTTTGCTGCAGACAATTATTTTCTGCGGTTTATTAAATATTCTTCTTCAGGGAGACTTCAATGGTGAAAACCATTGTCAGAGGGTGGTGAATCTGTGGAATTCTTGATCAGTGCGGGTGTCAGGGGTTACGGGGAGAAGGCAGGAGAATGGGGTTAGGAGGGAGATATAGATCAGCCATGATTGAATGGCAGAGTAGACTTGATGGGCCGAATGGCTCCCCAACTGTGTTTCTATAAGATCCCCTCTCATCCTGCTAAATTCCAGTGTATACAAGCCTAGTCGACCCATTCTTTCATTATACGTCAGTCCCGCCATCCCGGGAATTAACCTGATGAGCCTACGCTGCACTCCCTCAATAGCAAGAATGTCCTTCCTTACATTAGGAGACCAAAACTGCACATGTCCATTGTGGGAGAGGTAATTTCTCTCTGGTCTGGGCAACTCCTGGGCATCCCAGCCCCAGCTCACCTCCTCCACACGTCACAGTGTAAGTGAAGCCTTCATTCAGTTGAGCCTTGTTCAACAGCATGAGTCTTGGAAGGACTCCAAAGGAAGTACTGTATCCACACAGCAACTGTTTACCACACTTTTGCAGGCACTGTTGAAAGTCTTGTTTGGACTGCACTGTGTTATTTATGATATGTACAATAGTCTTCAGAAGGGAATATTCACCCCGGGAGGGCTTTAGTCTGATCACCATCCAACATGCGAATGTGGTCCTTAGACGGATGGCAGAATAAAACTTATCCCTGACTGACCCAATAACTGCACCATTCGATTTGCAGGGCAGTGTGGTGACGCAGCAGTAGAGTTGCTGCCTTACAGCGTCAGAGACACGGTGTTGGCACATCTTATCTCCGCTTTGTTCTCACCTTCTCCCAGCTACAATGACCTATTCTACATTTTTCTTGATCTCCATCCCCTTTGATGTCTGGTTCTCATACCTTACACTTCCTTATCTCTGGATCAACCCCATCCTCCCCTGACTCTCAGTCTGAAGAAGGATCTCGACCCGAAATGTCACCCATTCCTTCTCTCCAGAGCTGCTGCCTGTCCCGCTGAGTTACTCCAGCGTCTTTGATCCTGACTACGGGTGCTGCCTGTACGGAGTTTGTACGTTCTCTCTGTGACAGTGTGGGTTTCCTCTGGGTCCTCTGGTTTCCTCCCACACTCCACAGACGTGCAGGATTGTAGGTTAATTGGCTTGGTAAAGTTGTAAATTGTCCCTAGTGTGTGGGATGGCTGGTCGGTGCGGACTTGATGGGCCGAAGGGCCTGTTTCCACACTGTATCTCTAAACTAAACTAATCTAAATTTGAATTAAAGTGTTATTCTACCAGGATACGATGGGCAGTTAGACGCGATACCAGGGGTCTCCTGACCCAAGCAGCAGTATCAAGGGAAAGAAAATGAAGATTAAAATTCTTCCACCAAAATGTTGAATTTATAAAAATTCATTTGTGTATTTTGTAGTCTAGAGATACAGCATGAAAACAGGCCCTTCGGCCCACCGAGTCTATGCCGACCAGCGATCCCCGCACACTAACACTATCCTACACACACCAGGGACAATTTCACAAGTTCACAAGTTATAGGAGCAGAATTAGGCCATTCAGCCCATCAAGTCTACTCCGCCATTCAATCATGGCTGATCTCTGCCTCCTAATCCCATTTTCCTGTCCCATCTCCCTATAACACTTGACACTCGTTCGAATCAAGAATTTGTCTATCTCTGCCGTAGAACTATCCACTGACTTGGCCTCCACAGCCCTCTGTGGCAATGAGTTCCACAGATTCATCACCCTCTGACTAAAGATATTCCACCTCATCTCCTTCCTAAAGGAACGTCCTTTAATTCTGGGGCTGTGCCCTCTGGTCCTAGACTCTCCCACCAGTGAAAACATCCTCTCCACATCCACTCTATCCAGGCCTTTCGTTATTCTGTAAGTTTCAATGAGGTTCCCCCTCAACCTTCAAAACTCCAGTGAGTACAGGCCCAGTGCTGACAAACGCTCATCATTTAGAAGACTGAGGGGGGGATCTTATAGAAACAAATAAAATTCTTAAGGGGTTGGAGAGGCTAGATGCGGGAAGATTGTTCCCGATGTTGAGGAAGTCCAGAACCAGGGGTCACAGCTTAAGGATAAGGGGGAAGTCTTTTAGGACCGAGATGAGAAAACATTTCTTCACACAGAGAGTGGTGAGTCTGTGGAATTCTCTGCCACAGAAGGTAGTTGAGGTTAGTTAATTGGCTATATTTAAGAGGGAGTTAGATGTGGCCCTTGTGGCTAAAGGGATCATGGGGTATGGAGAGAAGGCAGGTACGGGATACTGAGTTGGATGATCAGCCACGATCATATTGAATGGCGGTGCAGGCTCGAAGGGCCGAATGGCCTACTCCTGCACCTATTTTCTATGTTTCTATCATATGTTAACCCACTCATTCCTGGGATCGTTCTTGTAAACCTCCTCTGGACCCTCTCCAGAGCCAGCACATCCTTCCTCAGATATGGGGCCCAGGTTTTCTCACAGTTCAGATTAACGTTTGCCTTTATGCCAGGCCAATGAACCTTCAAACCTGTCTGTCTTTGGACTTGGGACGTATTTACCTTTAAGAGAACGCTGACATTTCTCGCTGGGCTAAGAGTGTTTTCAACTTCCCATGACTTCTCTCATGTTGAAAGTTATGGTAACAATTATTCAGTGTATATCTGGTAACTGCATAAACAAGTTTGATACTCTGAATTCATACGTTGTACTGACACAGTTTCTCTGAATGTCCACAGGCCCTGATCTGCCAAGATAAACAGCCCTGACTAACTGGTGGTTCTGCAGTGAGAATGAAGTCATTTGAAACCAGGATAACCAAACCTACTCTGCCAACGTTCCTTGGACTCTTAAAGCTGCCTGACTCTCAGAGAGCTGGTGAAATCTGCCCCCTCTCCTCACCACTCATTTACTTTGTGTAGTGCGAATCCAGCATGTAGTTAAAGCCATTTAACGCAGAATATGTTTTGTATGGAGCTGCAAAATATATTGTATTTATAGCATACAATATATCAGTTCAGTTTAGTTTATTGCCATGTGTACCGAGGTACAGTGAAAAGCTTTTGTTGCGTGCTAACCAGTCAGCGGAAAGACAATATGTATGTATTGTATACATATACAATATGTATGTATAAGTCTGAAGAAGGGTCTTGACCCAAAACGTCACCCATTCCTTCTCTCCAGAGAATCTGCCTGTCCCGCTGAGTTACTCCAGCATTTTGTGCCTCTCTTATGTCATATGAATTGTATGCTAAACATGAAAAAATGAGGGAAGAAGTTTAGACTATTTTGCCTTCCATCACAGTGAGGAACATGGGGAATCCGTTGTGGTGGATGTTTATGGTAACGTTTATGTAGTTGTGTGTCTTGTTGCTTTTTTAGTACAGCTGTATGGTAATTCACATATCACTGTACTTTAATTGGTACGCGTGACAATAAAAGTACTTTGAAACCTTTGCTACAAAATACGTCGCATGCTTATGCCATGTATAAATGTGCGATGTATTGTTATATATAGGCTTTGTATTTATACGGGACGCTTTGTACCCCAAATTATCAGCACTTTTGATTTTTTCTTCTTCAATAACTTTTTTTTTCTACCCTAATGAAATTGGACATGAATGAGAAGGGGTGAAGCTGTGCTGCAAAGCGAGAGGGATTTGGGTGGGAGTATCAATTAATCAATAAATTAACCAATCGCTCAATCAACCAATTGACCAATCAACCAGTTGATCAATCAATCGATCAATCAATCAATCAAGCAAGCAAGCAATCGACCGATCAATCAATCAATTGATCGATCAATCCATCAATCCATCAATTGATCAATTGATCAATCGAGCAATCAAACAACTGATCAATCAATCAATCAAATGATCAATTGCCCAATCGAGCAATCAAACAACTGATCAATCAATTAATCAATCGATCAATTGACCAATCTATCAATTGACCAATCGAGCAATCAAACAACCAATCAATCAATCGTTTGATCAAACAATCAACCAATCAATCAACCGATCAATCAATCAACCGATCAATCAAACAACTGATCAATCAATCAATTTCTATGAAGGAAGAGTTGGATGGCAAGGCCCGAGAAGCTATGATCCTCAGCTCTCAGTAACAGCCTTCTGAGATTGTTCCATTGAGTGGCATTCCAGAGATGCTGCCTGACCTGCTGAGTTACTCCAGCTTTTTGTGCCCCCCTCAGTTTAAACCAGCATCTGCAGTTCCTTCCTAAACATGTTTGTAGGTTAATATTCTTCGGTAAAAAATTGTAAATTGTCCCGACTGTGTGGGATAGTGCTAGTGTACTGGGTCAGCATGGACTCGGTGGGCCGAAGGGCCTGTTTCCACGCGGTATCGCCAAAGTCTAAAGTGAAATTGAACATTCCCTCAGCTCTGTGAGAACTCCACGTGATGTTGAACGTTGGGAGCAGGGTCCGGGCTTAAGTCTGTCAATGGCAGGAGACTGTGAGCTCGGGTTGCCAACTGTCCCGTATTAACCGGGACATCCCGTATTTTGGGCTAAATTAGTTTGTCCCGTACGGGACCGCCCTTGTCCCGTATTAGTAGGGTTGCCAACTTCCTCACTCCCAAAGAAGGGACAAAGGGTGACGTCACCGCCCCGCGCCCCACGTGACCTCACCCAGCCAGCGGCCACGTGCTCCCGCTCCACCGATGGATTAGCCGGCTGGGTGAGGTCACGTGGGGCGCGGGGCGGTGACATCACCTTGTCCCGTATTTGGGAGTGAGCAAGTTGGCAACCCCTACTCTGAATGTACCCAGGCTGCCTCCACATCTCTAGTTTCCATTTCAGCACGTAAGACTTCATCTGAGGGGCAGGCTGGGACCAGCTGCCTCTGTATGTCCGAATATCCCCGTCCAATCCCCGCATTCTGTCAGTGACTGACTCCTCCCGAGAATCCAGGATAACTGGTAACCCTGCCGTGGGGGGAGGTGAGGGACCAGCCCTAACCACACTTGCAAAGTGTTTGACATCTTCTTGTCAACAATTGGCCATTGTTAAAACAGTCGCTGTCAAATAAAACAGTGTTTTTATAAAGTGTCGTTATCAAAGTGTCAGATTTGATTACTTGTGAAATATATTATTGTTAATAAAAGGCACTTGTTTTTACTTTCTGTCCTTTATTCATTTCTAACGAGTAGATTAAAAAACACAAATCTCGTGATGGTTCAGTGATTAACTGGGTCCTGTAAACCAGGAGATTACCAATCGCTTGTCAATAGACAATAGGTGTAGGAGGAGGCCATTCAGCCCTTCGAGCCAGCACCACCATTCACTGTGATCATGGCTGATCATCCACAATCAGTACCTAGTTCCTGCCTTCTCCCCATACCCCTTGACTCCGCTATCTTTAAGAGCTCTATCTAACTCTCTTGAAAGCATCCAGAGAATTGGCCTCCACTGCCTTCTGAGGCAGAGAGTTCCACAGATTCACAACTCTCTAAGTGAAAAGGTTTTTCCTCATCTCCGTTCTAATGTCAGACTAACTGGTCTATAATTTCCTGTTTTCTCTCTCCCTCCTTTCTTAAAAAGTGGAATAACATTAGCTACCCTCCAATCCACAGGAACTGATCCTGAATCTATAGAACATTGGAAAATGATCACCAATGCGTCCACGATTTCTAGAGCCACCTCCTTAAGTACCCTGGGATGCAGACCATCAGGCCCTGGGGATTTATCAGCCTTCAGTCCCATCAGTCTACCCAACACCATTTCCCGCCTAATGTGAATTTCCTTCAGTTCCTCCATCACACTAGGATCTCTGGCCACTAGAACATCTGGGAGATTGTTTGTATCTTCCTTAGTGAAGACAGATCCAAAGTACCTGTTCCACTCGTCTGCCATTTCCTTGTTCCCCATAATAAATTCACATGCTTCTGTCTTCAAGGGACCCACATTTGTCTTAACTTTTTTTTCTCCTCTTCACGTACCTAAAGAAGCTTTTACTATCCTCCTTTATATTCTTGGCTAGCTTACCCTAGTACCTCATCTTTTTTCCCCGTATTGCCTTGTTAGTTATCTTCTGATGCTCTTTAAAAGAGTCCCAATTCTCTGTCTTCCCGCTCATCTTTGCTATGTTGTACTTCTTCTCTGTTATTTTTATGCTGTCCTTGAGAATGGAGTTAAGTGGGAGAGAGATCAGCCGTGATAGAATGGCGGAGTACTCTTGATAGGCCGAATGGCCTAATTCTGCTGCCATAATTTAGGAACTAATAAACTTATTAACTTTATCACCAGTCCATTCAGCAACAAACCAGATACAGTAGATCAGCCATGATCGAATGGCAGAGTAGACTTGATGGGCCGAATGGCCTAATTCTGCTCCTAGAACTTGTGAACTTATGAAACAGACTCTTCTCATGGACAACTCTAGACGAGCAATAGTGTTGGCTTCTGCCTGCCGCCATTGTTGTGTCAAGTTAGGGGTTGCCAACTACCTCACTCCCAAATACGGGACAAGGTGATGTCACCGCTCCACGTCCCACGTGACCTCACCCAGCCAGCGGCCATGCGCTCCCGCTCCATCAATGGCGGCCGCCCGAGGCGGGTTGCTACGCGACCTGCGTTAGGCGAACACACCTCGTTAGCCTACACTGTCCCGGCCGACAGCGGCCCGTGGGCCTAATACGGGACAAACCAATCTAGCCCAAAATACGGGATGTCCCGGCTAATACGGGACAGTTGGCAACCCTGTGTCCAGCGCCTTTCAAAGTGTATAAAGTTTAACGCTTTTCCGTGAGGGCCGGGTAGAAAGTATTGATGAGGTATTTCACGACGGTGATCAGCACAATGTACTGCGTGTGTGAGCATGGAAGGTGTTGTTTGTAAGGGCTAGGCCTCTATAAATGGCCCTGATTTATCGCTGTTGAGGAGTTACAGTGCAGGGAGACTGGGCTGTACGTTTGTTTCATATTAGCCGGTCCCGAGAGGGCTACACACACACACGGTGGCTGCTGAAAGCCTGGGCTGTCTCTATGTGTGTGTCCCCAGACAGCCAGGCCGGATCGAGCTGGAGACACAGATGGGACAAGGGGACAAACAGCTGGATACTGATGTAGAATCGCACCCCATCGCGAAACCCCATCTGCATCATCACCACGGAGCTGAATAATCCCATTGTTAGTTCGTGCCGCAGCCGAACAGAAGCGTCAGTGTGAACATAAACAATTTACACACTGCCAGTGTGTGTGTGCGCCAGTGGACGGCCTGTGGTTTTAGGCCTGGGTCCAAAGCCGCCCCCCCATCCTCCCCTCCCCTCCCCTCCCTTGCCTCTCGGCACCACAGAAACAAAGGTTGATATTCAGGCCTGTTCCCACCGCCTGCCTGCCTGCCTGCCTGCCTTCAGCTGCAGTGTGTGATGGGTGAGGACCACACCGCCACCCACCAGTCCCCCTCGCCCCTTCCACGGCCCGCCTTTAGTTTCCCCTAAAATACCGACGGCTCGGACAATGGTTTCTCCACGTTTGTGTTCTGTATCCGGCCGGCAGCGGGTAGAGCTGCTGCCTCTCAGCGCCAGAGATCCCGGGTCCCATCCTGGCCTGGAGAAACAACACAGAAACAGGCCCTTCGGCCCACCGGGTCCGTGCCGACCAGCGATCACCCCGTATACTAGCACGATCCCACGCTCTAAGGACAATGTGCAGAGGGCCAATTAACCTACGAATCCGCACGTCTTTGGGATGTGGGAGTTTGCACCTTCTCCCCGTGACTGCGTGGGTTTTCTCCGGGCGCTCCGGCTTCCTCCCACATCCCAAAGACGTGCGGGCTCATAGGTTAATTGGCCGTCAGTACATAGTCCCTAGTGCGTGGGATCGTGCTCATGTACGGGGTGATTGCTGGTCGGCACGGACTCGGTGGGCCGAAGGGCCTGTTTCTGCGCTGTGTCTCTAAAGTCTAAAGTATCGTGCCTGGATTATTAAGCCCTGTGGGGGGTGGTGGGGTGAGTGGGGCTGCCTCTATTAGGCTGTGGCCTGTACTGGGGCTGCCTCTATTAGGCTGAGGCCTGTACACTCTCCCTGTGGGTGCCGGTGGGGTGAGGGGGGCTGCCTCTCTCAGGCTGTGGCCTGTACTGGGGCTGCCTCTCTCAGGCTGTGGCCTGTACTGGGGCTGCCTCTCTCAGGCTGTGGCCTGTACACTCTCCCTGTGAGGGATGGAGTGAGGGGGGCTGCCTCTATTAGGCTGTGGCCTGTACTGGGGCTGCCTCTATTAGGCTGTGGCCTGTACACTCTCCCTGTGAGGGGTGGTGGGGTGAGGGGGGCTTCCTCTATTAGGCTGAGGCCTGTACACACTCCCTGTGAGGGGTGATGGGGTGAGTGGGGCTGCCTCTATTAGGCTGAGGCCTGTACTGGGGCTGCCTCTCTCAGGCTGTGGCCTGTACACTCTCCCTGTGAGGGGCGGTGGGGTGAGGGGGGCTGCCTCTCTCAGGCTGAGGCCTGTACACACTCCCTGTGAGGGATGGGGTGAGGGGGGCTGCCTCTCTCAGGCCGTGGCCTTTACGCACTTGTGGCTTTGTGCTTCTGTTTACTGGCAATAACATCAGCATTGCTTGCTTGCTGTTGATTGGCTCGAGGGCAAAGAGTTCCGGCTTCAATCTCGGCCGAAAATCAGTCCATTTTTGGAATGAAATATTTGTTGCTTCAAGTTTTAACCCTTGTTGACATTGATATATTACGTCTCATTTATTTGAGGGAATTAGTCATAGAGTCTCACAGTGTGGAAACAAGCCCTAGGCCCAACTTGCCCTCACCGACCAACATGTCCCGGCTACACTAGTCCCATCTGCCCGCATTTGGCCCGTATCCGTCTAAACCTGTCCTGTCCACGTACCCGTCTAAATGTTTATTAAACCTTGCGATTAGCGTTGCCGTATTAGCCGGGACATCCCGTATTTTGGGCTAAATTAGTTTGTCCCGTACCCGTATTAGTAGGGTTGCCAACTTCCTCACTCACAAATAAGGGACAAAGGGTGACGTCACCGCCCCGCGCCCCATGTGACCTCACCCCGCCAGCGGCCACGTGCTCCCGCTCCACCAATGGTGGCCGCCCGGGCCGGGAACACGTGGCCGCTGGCTGGGTGAGGTCACGTGGGGCGCGGGGCGGTGACGTCACCCTTTGTCCCATATTTGGGAGTGAGGAAGTTGGCAACCACTGGTTGCGATGGTACCTGGGCCGAATGGTCTGTTTCCGCGCTGTATCTCGAAACTAAACTAAACTAAACTAAAGTTCAACTCGTTGCGTCTCCTGGTCACATTCCCTGAATTTCACGATCCTCACACAGCCTGCTGCATATTGGGAAAGACCGGGCGGGTTGGGAAAAGCACCAGTTGGCCGGGCTGACACATTCCCACATCCGACCACAGTGAATACCTCAGCTATTATTCAGGAAGAGCACCGTCAATAACATCTAACAGTTTGAGATCATCTTCCTCACTTGAACTTTTCCACCTTGGCACGGTGGCGCAGCGGTAGAGTTGCCGCCTCACGGCGCCAGAGACCCGGGTTCAATCCCGACTACGGGTGCTGTCTGTACGGAGTTTGCACGTTCTCCCCGTGACCCGCGTGGGTTTTCTCCGGGTGCTCCAGTTTCCTCCCACACTCCAAAGACGTGCAGGTTTGTAGGTTAATTGCCTTCGATAAAACTGTAAATGTCCTCTTGTGCGTGCGTGTAGGATAGTGCTAGGGATCGCTGGTCGGCACGGACACGGTGGGCCGAATGGCCTGTTTCCACACTGTATCTCTAAACTAAACTAAACTAGACTAAACTAAACTAAAAGTCCAAGGGAGGAGAAGAGGTTTAAAGAGCAAGGAAAAAAAAAGTTATCTGTTGAAATTATCACAGTACCTGAATTCAAAAAATATATTTTCACCCTCTGTTCCAGAAGGCTGGGGTGGTGTCAAAAGTCTGTCAGGCCTTCTTGTACAGACCAGACCAGGTCTAGACACCGAGTCAGCCGGTGATTCAGTTAAGTTCGTCTTAGTCAGTAAAGTACTCTCTGTGCCATGGAAAATATGTGAGACTCAAAAAACATCATTCAGAGAGATTAGAGTCACAGAGTGATACAGCGTGGAAACAGGCCCTTCAGCCCAACTTGCCCACACCGGCCAACGTGTCCCATCTACACCAGCCCCACCTGCCTGCGCTTGGTCCATATCCCTCCAAACCTGTCCGATCCATGTATCTGCCCAAATTATTATTTTTTAAACGTTGCAATAGAACCTGCCTCAAAAAAACTTTTTCACCCAGAGAGTTGTGAATCTGTCTCCACTTGGTGGAGGCCAATTCACTGGATGTTTTCAAGAGGGAGTTAGATTTAGCTCTTAGGGCTAACGGAATCAAGGGATATGGGTAAAAAGCAGGAACGGGGTACTGATTTTGGATGATCAGCCATGATCATATTGAATGGCGGTGCTGGCTCGAGGGGGCCGAATGGCCTACTCCTGCACCTGTTTTTCTATGTTTCTGTTCCTATGCCTCAACTACCTCCTCCGGCAGCTCGTTCCACACGCCCACCACCCATTGTGTGTAAAATAAAGTTGGCTTTCAGGTTGCTACTGCAGATCCTGCAATCATGAGTAGGGTCGCCAACTGTCACGTAGGGTTTTGCTATTGAGGGCGTGCAGCGTAGGTTCACTAGGTTAATTCCCGGAATGGCGGGACTGTCATATGTTGAAAGACTGGAGCGACTAGGCTTGTATACACTGGAATTTAGAAGGATGAGATGGGATCTTATCGAAACGTATAAGATTATTAAGGGGTTGGACACGTTAGAGGCCGGAAACATGTTCCCAATGTTGGGGGAGTCCAGAACAAGGGGCCACAGTTTAAGAATAAGGGGTAGGCCATTTAGAACAGAGATGAGGAAAAACTTTTTCAGTCAGAGAGTTGTGAATCTGTGGAATTCTCTGCCTCAGAAGACAGTGGAGGCCAATTCTCTGAATGCATTCAAGAGAGAGCTAGATAGAGCTCTTAAGGATAGCGGAGTCAGGGGGGTATGGGGAGAAGGCAGGAACGGGGTACTGATTGAGAATGATCAGCCATGATCACATTGAATGGCGGTGCTCACCGAGTCCGCGCCGACCAGCGATCCCCGCACACTAACACCATCCTACACACACTGGGGACAATTTACAATTTTACCGAAGCCAATTAATCTACAACCCTGTACGTCCTTGGAGTGTGGGAGGAAACCGGAGCACCCGGAGAAAACCTACCCGGGTCATGGGGAGAACGTACAAACTCCGTACAGACAGCACCCATAGTCAGGATTGAACCCGGGTCTCTGGCGCTGTGAGGCAGCAGCTCTACCCGCTGCGCCACTGTAACGCCAACTGCCTCTTTGATTTAAAATGAAGATGGAGTCTTTTTAAGCACAGACAACTTTGATAAAAAGCAGTCCTTTTGCAGAGTGGTTGATTTTGTAAGAATAGTGTTGCAATATCACAGCCTGGTGGCCAAGAAATGAACAGGCTCTCGCTAGTCACTGGCAAGAGATTTATTGAACCAGGATCAACATCCCAGAAAGTAGGTAGACACAGAGTGCTGGAGTAACTCAGCGGGTCAGGCAGCATCTCTGGAGAGAAGGAATGGGTGACGTTTCGGGTCGAGACCCATCTTCAGTCCTGAAAGCAGGAACAGGTAATCAGTCACGCAAAAGTATATTCGTACAAATATATATTTACAAATGTAGGCACATGGATAGGCAGGTAGTGGAGGGATATGGATCTATGAGTCTGAAGAAGGGTCTCGACCCGAAACGACACCTATCCATGTTCTCCAGAGATGCTGCCTGACCCGCTGAGTTACTCCAGCACTTTGCGTCTTTCTTTGGTATAAACCAGCACTTGCAGTTCCTTGATATTGCTTTTTCACAGCTATTGTCCTGATGAGGCGACTGAACCTTGGTATCACAACCAGAGAGCAGTCCAGAGCTACTATCTACCTCATTGGTGACCCTTGGACTATCTTTGATCGGACTTTACTCACTTTGTAGTGGGGTGAACCTTTGTAGTGTGGTGAGAGGACGGTTCAGTTGCCTGATAACAGCCGGGAAGAAACTGTCCCTGAATCTGGAGGTGTGCGTTTTCACACTTCTGTACCTCTTGCCCGATGGGAGAGGGGAGAAGAGGGAGTGGCCGGGGTGAGACTGGTCCTTGATGATGCTGCTGGCCTTGCCGAGGCAGCGTGAGGTGCAGATGGAGTCGATGGAAGGGAGGTTGGTTTGTGTGATGGTCTGGGCTGCGTCCACAATTCTCTGCAATATCTCGGGGTCTGGCCCCACAACCATCTTCCAACTCACTGCATTTTTCTGGAGAAATCACCCTGCTTTAATCGGGAGACGTTGCTATAGTTCGGAAGTCCTTTGGTGAGGAGGTTTACGAGGACAATGCCCGGGTTTCAGCCACTGGGAGAGGTTGGATAAACTTGGATTGTTTGGAGGTCGAGGAGAGACTTGGTAGAATTATGTAAAAATGTTGAGAGGCACAGATAGGGTAGACAGTCAGAACCTTTTTCCCAGCAAGAAGGAATGGGTGACATTTCGTGTTGAGAAACGGAAGAAGAGTCTAGACCCAAAACGTCCCCCATTCCTTCTCTCCCGAGATGCTGCCTGACCCATTGAGTTACTCCAGCATTTTGTGTCCAGGTTTGTAGGTTAATTGGCTCGGTATAAATGTAAAATTGTCCCTAGTGTGTGTAGGATAGTGTTAGTGTACAGGGATTGCTGGTCAGTGTGGACTCGGTGGGCCGAAGGGCCTGTTTTTGTGCTGTAACTCTAAACTAAATTAAATTAAACTAAACTAAATTAAACAATGGGCCAGGCAGCATCACTGGAGAGAAGGAATGGGTGACGTTTTGGGTCGAGTCCCTTCTTCAGACTTCTGAAACGTCACCCATTCCTCTCTCCAGAGATGCTGCCTGTCCCGCTGAGTTACTCCAGCTTTTTGTGTCTATCTTCTGTACTGTTCTCTGTTCTGTGTCTTTGTTCTTTAAACAGTCTCTGCTCCCAGGGTGAACTGGTTGATGTTGGTTGTTGATTTACACAGCTTGCTGTAAGTGATTCCCGCCCCATCTGCAACTCATTGCCTGATATTTTCTCCTGACGGTTCTGAACCCAGTGGTTCTGAAACCAACCGCGCTGGTGAACTGCACAGACTCAGACCAAACCTGGGCACCAAGACTTGGTTTTCCTCATCAGTGTAATAATCTACTCAGTTTGTCATGTAAGTACATTTCTATTTATTTATCCAGCCTCACTCTGTCAGAAATAAACTATATAAACACAGGAGAATATCATGTTTGAGTTTTATCATAAGTTACGTAACACTGGGCAATTGAACATTACCCTCCACCGCTGTGGCATCTGAAATTGTGTTTAAATAACTCTGGGCAGCATGTGCCGGGCAGGGCTGGCTGCCGATGATGCCACAGACATGACTATGTCCATGCTGGCAGTCCGTGCAGGAAACTCAAACGCCCACTTTGCAAATATTTTGCTTTTCCTCTCGGAAGTGGAACGTTTCAAACCAGCGAATCTTCCAGCACTCTGTGAAACGTCGCCTATCCATGTTCTCCACAGATGCTGCCTGACCCGCTGAGTTACTCCAGCACTCTGTGAAACGTCGCCTACCCATGTTCTCCACAGATGCTGCCTGACCCGCTGAGTTACTCCAGCACTCTGTGAAACGTCACCTATCCATGTTCTCATGTTTAGCAAAAAGGGCCACATCTAACTCCCTCTTAAATATAGCCAATGAACTGGCCTCAACTACCTTCTGTGGCCACAGATGCTGCCACAGAAGGTAGTTGAGGCCAGTTCATTGGCTATATTTAAGAGGGAGTTAGATGTGGCCCTTTTTGCTAAAGGGATCAGGGGGTATGGAGAGAAGGCAGGTACAGGCTACTGAGCTGGATGATCAGCCATGATCATATTGAATGGCGGTGCAGACTCGAAGGGCCGAATGGCCTCCTCCTGCACCTATTTGTTATGTTTCTATGTTTCTATGACCTGCTGATTCACTCCAGCACTCTGGGTATATCTATGGAACGGTGCGCTGTCTTTCCAATCCCCTGACATCGTGGCATACTCTCCCCACACCGTGGGTCTCCCCAGGGCCAGGCTCACGCTGAACTCATTTAAAAGGATGGGAGTTTTATACTGCAGTAAACAACGTTATTTTTCAATGCATCCATTCATCCATTGAGGCCTTCCATGTCAACACTGGGCGAGGTCATTGTTTTTCTTGAAACTCGGGTGACAAGGAAGGATCGTGGCTTTTTTTTGTGCAATGGATAAACAAATAAAATACTATTCATAGAAGCACGGGGCAGCAATGAACCAACTGTGGGCGTGTTTACAGTGGCAGGATGGATGCTTCATAAGGTCATATGTTGTAGGAGATGTGTGTGGTTTGCAGTCTGTTGCTCTTGCTGGTTTGAGTTGTTATTGAGGTACCCAGGGTGCTGAGGTGCGGTGAAAATCGTTTGTTTGCGTGTTTTCCAATTAACTGTTTGAGGTGAAGGGGGGGGGGGGGGGGGGGGAAAGATTTAATAGGGACCTGAGGGGGTGACTTATTCACACAGAGGGTGGTGGGTGTGTGGAACAAGCTGCCGGAGGAGGTAGTTGAGGCAGGGACTATCACAAGGCTCAGCTAACAATAAGACGGGTACGTGGATAGGACAGGTTTAGAGGGAAGGTGGACACAAACTGCTGGAGTACTCAGCGGGTCAGGCAGCTTCTCTGGAGAGAAGGAATGGGAGACATTTTGGATCGAGGCCCGTCTTCAGACTGAGAGTCAGGGGAGAATGAAACTTAACTCTAGTTTCCTATCTCTTGGTTCCCTCTCCCCTGAGTCTGAAGAAGGGTCTCGACCCAAAACGTCGCCTATTCCTTCTCTCCAGAGATGCTGCCTGACCCGCTGAGATACTCCAGTATTAGTGTCCATCTTCGATGTAAACCAGCATCTGCAGTTCCTTCCCACACATTAGGTTTAGCGGGATATGGGCCAAACGTAGGCAGGTGGGACTAGTGTAGATGGAGCATGTTGGTCGGTGTGGGCAGGTGGGACTAGTGTAGATGGGGCATGTTGGTCGGTGTGGGCAGGTGGGACTAGTGTAGAAGGGGCATGTTGGTCGGTGTGGGCAGGTGGGACTAGTGTAGATGAGGCATGTTGGTCGGTGTGGGCGGGTGGGACTAGTGTAGATGGGGCATGTTGGTCGGTGTGTGCAGGTGGGACTAGTGTAGATGGGGCATGTTGATCGGTGTGGGCAGGTGGGACTAGTGTAGATGGAGCATGTTGGTCGGTGTGGGCAGGTGGGACTAGTGTAGATGAGGCATGTTGGTCGGTGTGGGCGGGTGGGACTAGTGTAGATGGGGCATGTTGGTCGGTGTGTGCTGGTGGGACTAGTGTAGATGGGGCATGTTGATCGGTGTGGGCAGGTGGGACTAGTGTAGATGGGGCATGTTGGTCGGTGTGTGCAGGTGGGACTAGTGTAGATGGGGCATGTTGATCGGTGTGGGCAGGTGGGACTAGTGTAGATGGGGCATGTTGGTCGGTGTGGGCAGGTGGGACTAGTGTAGATGGGGCATGTTGATCGGTGTGGGCGGGTGGGACTAATGTAGATGGGGCATGTTGATCGGTGTGGGCGGGTGGGACTAGTGTAGATGGGGCATGTTGGTCGGTGTGGGAAGGTGGGACTAGTGTAGATGGGGCATGTTGGTCGGTGTGGGCAGGTGGGACTAGTGTAGATGGGGCATGTTGGTCGGTGTGGGCTGGTGGGACAAGTGTAGATGGGGCATGTTAGTCGGTGTGGGCAGGTGGGACTAGTGTAGATGGGGCATGTTGGTCGGTGTGGGCAGGTGGGACTAGTGTAGATGGGGCATGTTGGTCGGTGTGGGCTGGTGGGACAAGTGTAGATGGGGCATGTTAGTCGGTGTGGGTAGGTGGGACTAGTGTAGATGGGGCATGTTGGTCGGTGTGGGCAGGTGGGACTAGTGTAGATGGGGCATGTTGGTCGGTGTGGGCAGGTGGGACTAGTGTAGATGGGGCATGTTGGTCGGTGTGGGCGGGTGGGACTAGTGTAGATGGGGCATGTTGGTCGGCGTGGGCAAGTTGGGCCGAAGGGCCTGTTTCCACGCTGCGTGTCTCTGACCCTATGAAATCCGATCATACTGTACATGAATACTGTCCACAATTCCCTTTTAGGTCATCGGCAGCTTCACATTGAAGCCTCTTTGTCCATGTTTGGACGTCATGTGTAATATGTCTGGAGCTGTGTGTTCTTGGCAGAACCTCTTCTGGATGTGGCTGAGAAGTTTGTTGGCAAGTACAGCTTCATAACTCTGACGCAAGGAACTGCAGATGCTGGAATCCTGCTTAGAACACAAAGTGCTGGAGTAACTCAGCTGGTTAGGTGGCATCTCTGGAGACTGACATCCCTGGGGAATGGTCAAGAGTGTTTTTATCGTCAAATGTCCCGAAATGAACAATGAACCATTCATCCCAACCCAACACTTTGCCTGTCCATGTTCCCCAGAGATGCTGCCTGACCCGCTGAGTTACTCCAGCACTCTGTGAAACGTCACCTATCCATGTTCTCCACAGATGCTGCCTGACCCGCTGAGTTACTCCAGCACTGTGTGTTCATTCCAAGCCCACCAGTGATTTTCTGTCAGTTTGTGGTCGGGCACCTCTTTTACTCCGGACAGATTGACAGGAGCACACTTGCAATCCCCCTGGAAGTCCCCCCGACTGTGTGGTGCCCGGGCCGGGTCAGGCGGTCGATCGGCACCTCACCGGGACCTCCGCGGTCAATCGGTGGGTGGAATCTGCCCCCTGCGGCCGGGGCGCTGGAACTCCGATCTGTTCCCATGGCCGACCTCAGAGGCCGACTTTGCCAGCCGGTGTCTCGGCCCCTCCCCTCCCCTCGGCGGTCTCGGCGGAACGTTCCAGTACCGCTGGGCTCCTCTCCGATGGTCCGGCAACACGGGTAAACCAGAAAGGCTCTGGAGCCAAGGGTGCTGGAAAACCGGGCGGTGGACCTGTACGTGACCAAAGTGGTGGCCATCGACCGAGCCATGCACACATTGTCACTTCACTGGAATCATTTCCCAAACTACATCAAGCTGCCAGAGGAGGTAGTTGAGGCAGCTACGAACAACATCTAAAAGACACTTGGACACGAGCATGAGTACCAAAGGTTTAGATGGACATGGGCCAAACGCAGCCAGCTGGGTCCAGTGCAAATGGGGCATCGTTGTTAGCACGGGCAAGTTTAGTTTAGAGACACAGCGCGGAAACAGGCCCTTCGGCCCAACGAGTCTGCGCCGACCAGCGATCCCCGCACACTAACACTATCCCACACACACTAGGGACAATTTTACAATTATACCATTCCAGTTAACCTATAAACCTGCACATCTTTGGAGTGTGGGAGGAAACCGAAGCACCCGAAGAAAACCCACACAGGTCACGGGGAGAACGTACAAACTCCGTACAGACAGCGCCCGTGGTCAGGATCGAACCCGGGCGCTGTGAGGCAGCAGCTCTACCCGCTGCACCACCGTGATGAAGGGCCTTCGGACTCTGACTACCCGCTACGCCTAAGAAAACCCACACAGGTCACGGGGAGAACGTACAAACTCCGTACAGACAGCGCCCGTGGTCAGGATCGAACCCGGGCGCTGTGAGGCAGCAGCTCTACCCGCTGCACCACCGTGATGAAGGGCCTTCGGACTCTGACTACCCGCTACGCCTGAAGTTCTTGATATAATTATCAACTGCTTGAGATGATGATATCCTTCTGCATCACACTTGCATCGTTGGGATCGTTCCTGTTCACAGTCGTGTTGTCGTTATCCCAGCTCTATTCCCTGAAGAAATAATCTGTTGTGGAATATTTGAGCTGTCGTCATTGCCATGGGAGGTCTTGCCTCCTGGAGTTACGAGACCTAACAAGTAATCTTTATGTGTCTAAATAAATAATCTGCTGTCATGACTTGTCTAAGTAGATATCTAACAACTAAACTAACAATTAAACTAACAGTTAAACTAACAATTAAACTAACAATTAAACTAACAATTAAACTAACAATTAAACTAACAGTTAAACTAACAATTAAACTAACAACTAAACTAACCTCTAAAGCTAAAGCTAAATTGCCAGTGATGTAAGCGGTCCATGTGTTTTGGCAGCCTTTGTGTTTCTTCCAATGGGGTACAAAGGGTTAATGCCTCAGTGTGGAAGATCTTTCCACCAGCTTCTTTCTCCTGGCCATTCTTCGGCCCACAGTCTTGCTCTGTGACTACTTCAGTTTCAAGGAGGAAACTTTTTAGTTGCAAATCAGTTGCAGCATCTCTGTGGCATCGCAGCTCCTGTCTGTCAGTTCAAATAATCGACCGTCCTTGTGACGTAAGGCAGCGTGTAAAGCCCCTAACTGCTGGGTTTGTACGACCAGGATAGCAGAGAGAAATGTGATCTTGTCATTGAGTATTTTCCCAGACATTCTTATAAAGACACGCTATCTCAAGGGGATTTGTTCCGAGCTCTGAGCTTGACAAAGAAGCCACCGTCCTCACGTTCATTTTTTAACTTCAATAGTTTTTGGCAAAGACCCCAAAAGGTTGAAAAGGAGCAGATATTAAAGTTGGTGACTTTGTGCAGTTGAGTGATTGACTGAGTGAGTGAGTGAGTGTGGAAAAGATTGAAAATAAATTAAATAGCTGGTGTAAAGTGTAATGGAAGTGGAATGCTGTGTGGACCAAGTTACATTTCTAGACTTGCCAAGTTTGCAGACTTGGAGATTGTGGCCAGACTTTAGCCAGTGATTGACTTATAAATGTGTGGGAAGGAACTGCAGATGCTGGTTTAAACCGAAGATAGACACAAAATGCTGGAGTAACTCAGCGGGACAGGCAGCATCTCTGGAGAGAAGGAATGGGTGACGTTTCGGGTCGAGACCCTTCTTCAGACTTCCGAAACGTCACCCATTCCTTCTCTCCAGAGATCCCGCTGAGTTACACCAGCTTTTTGTGTCTACCTCTGTTTTGTTTACTTGATAGGTGACTTCATATTTTGCCCTGGGAGGAGGCTGTGGACGAAGCATTTGAAAGGAAAAGGCTGAGACATTCCAACCTTGCAGAAGAGGCAGAGGAGCGAGGTTGGAGTGTAAGAGTGCGTCCAGTGGAGGTGGGGTGCAGGGGCTTTGTAGCCAGTTCCACTGCAAGGCTGCTGAGGGAAGTTGGAGTCAGAGGGCAGGCCCAAAGGAGGGCAATCAGAGAACTTGCAAATGCCGCCGAACGGAGCAGTCACTGGCTGTGGCTGAAAAGAAGAGATGCTGTCTGGGCTGCCACGTGACCATCTTGAGGCTAACCATAAGACACACACCCAGGTCTGAAAGATGGCAGATGGAGTTTAATGCTGATAAGTGTGAGGTGCTGCATTTTGGTAGGACAAATCAAAATAGGACGTACAGGGTAAATGGTAGGGAATTGAGGAATGCAGTGGAACAGAGGGATCTGGGAATAACTGTGCATTGTTCCCTGAAGGTGGAATCTCATGTGGATAGGGTGGTGAAGAAGGCGTTTGGTATGCTTGCCTTTATAAATCAGAGCATCGAGTATAGAAGTTGGGATGTAATGTTGAAATTGTACAGGGCATTGGTGAGGCCAAATCTGGAGTATGGTGTGCAGTTCTGGTCGCCAAATTATAGGAAGGATGTCGACAAAATGGAGAGGGTACAGAGGAGATTTACTAGAATGTTGCCTGGGTTTCAGCACTTAGGCTACAGAGAGAGGTTGAACAGGTTGGGTCTTTATTCTTTGGAGCGTAGAAGGTTGAGGGGGGACTTGATAGAGGTTTTTTAAATTTTGAGAGGGACGGACAGAGTTGATGTGGGTAGGCTTTTCCCTTTGAGAGTGGGGAAGATTCCAACAAGGGGACATAGCTTCAGAATTGAGGGACAAAGGTTTAGGGGTAACATGAGGGGGAACTTCTTTACTCAGAGGGTTGTGGCTGTATGGAATGGGCTTCCGGTGGAAGTGGTGGAGGCTGGCTCGATTTTATTATTTAAGAGTAAATTGGATAGGTATATGGATAGGAGGGGATTGGAGGGTTATGGTCTGAGTGCAGGTAGATGAGACTAGGTCAGGGAGAATGGTCGGCGTGGACTGGTAGGGCCGGACAGGCCTGTTTCCATGCTGTAGTTGTTATATATATGTTATATATGTCTGATCACCCTGTGGTGGGCCTCCCTCGACTGAGGGGGTCTTGTGAAAAAAGGCTGAAACACCCAGTGACGTTGAGGTACACAACTGAAGATGTATCTGAATGGTAGCAACATCACCTAGTGGTCACCCCCAAGAACAACACCAGTCAATTGTAGTGCAAACCTTAGTGATTGTAACATCTAGTCCTACTAATCAATCTATCGGGCCTACCTGTAGCATGCATTGTTTGTATTGGTTGGTATGCTGGAAGGCGGCACGGTGGCGCAGCGGTAGAGTTGCTGCTTTACAGCGAATGCAGCGCCGGAGACTCAGGTTCGATCCTGACTACGGGCGCCGTCTGTACGGAGTTTGCACGTTCTCCCCGTGACCTGCGTGCGTTTTCTCTGAGATCTTCGGTTTCCTCCCACACTCCAAAGACGTACAGGTATGTAGGTTAATTGACTGGGTAAATGTAAAAATTGTCCCTAGTGTGTGTAGGATAGCGTTAGTGTGCGGGGATCGCTGGGCGGCACGGACTCGGTGGGCCGAAGGGCCTGTTTCCGCGCTGTATTTCTAAATCTAAAAAAAAGGCAAGAGAATATACCTCTGCTTACTATGGAAGATCTAAACAATGACAGGATCGCGGACAATATTGTGAGAGTAAATCACTATTCGTGACAATGACAGGTTCGCGGACTTTAACATGGTGGAGAGCTCCGACCGTGGGGCCTGTGGACTTTAACACCATGAAGCCCACGGCCTCTGGTGAGAAGAGGCCGACTCGGGAGCTCCGTGCCGCGGAGAGTTTCGATCGCCCCGACGCGGGAGTTTCGATCGCCCCGACGCGAGGGCCTCGGACGGTCGGCAGCGGCGACAGCGGACGGTTCAACAGCCCCGACCGCGGGGCGAACAACGAGGAAGACGATTGAACTTTATCACCTTCCATCACAGTGAGGAATGTGGAATCCGCTGTGGTGGGTGTCTATGTTACATTTTACTTTATGTGGCTGTGTGTCTAGTTGCTTTTCACTTGGTATGGCTGTATGGTAACTCACATTTCACTGTACCTTAATTGGTACACGTGACAATAAATTGATCTTGCAATCTTGACAATGAATCGGTGTGGTAAATGATTGCTAGTTGGTTCTGTTTTCATCCTTGTTTTCTGTCACGTTGGCTTGTTTGGTTTGTGGGATGTTGTGGTCATTGTAAAGGTCCATTTATGTTGGTCTACCCTGAGAGGAATCGTGAGCGGAATAGCCTGGGTCGATGCACAGGGTCCCTTGCCCAGAGTAGGGGAATCGAAGACCAGAGGACAGAGATTTAAGGTGAAGGGGGATAGATTTAAGAGGAACCTGAGGGGTAACGTTTTCACACAGAGGGGTGGTGGGTTTGTGGAACGAGCTGCCGGAGGAGGTAGTTGAGGCTGGGACTATCGCAATGTTTAACAATTGAACAGGTACATGGACAGGACAGGTTTAGAGGGATATACGGGTCACCGCATGCAGGTGGGACTAGTGTAGATGGGGCATGTTTGTCGGCAGGGGCAAGATGGGCCGAAGGGCCTGTTTCCACACTCTACTACTCGATGACTCCAGGACTTGAACTCGGAAAGGCAGTAAATAATACCAGGATGTGCATCTGAGCATTAATTAAATAATCAATTGTGTGTGTGGTGGTGGGGGTTGTGTGTGTGTGTGTGGGGGTGTGTGGGGGGGTTGTGTGTGTGTGGGGGAGGGGTGTGTGTGGGGGGGGTGCGGGGTGGGTTGTGTGTGTGTGTGTGTGTGGGGGGGGGTGTGTGTGTGTGGGGGCGTGTGTGTGTGTGTGGGGGGGGGTTGTGTGTGTGTGTGTGTGTGTGTGTGTGTGTGTGTGTGGGTGTGTGTGTGTGTGTGTGTGTGTGGGTGTGTGTGTGGGTGTGTGTGTGTGTGTGTGTGGGTGTGTGAGTGTGTGTGTGGGTGTGTGTGGGTGTGTGTGTGTGTGTGTGTGTGTGTGTGTATGTGTGTGTGTGTGTGTGGGTGTGTGTGTGTGTGGGTGTGTGTGTGTGTGTGTGTGTGTGTGTGTGTGTGTGTGTGTGTGTGTGTGTGTGTGTGTGTGTGTGTGTGTGTGTGTGTGTGTGTGTGGGGTTGTGTGTGTTGTGTGTGTGTGTGGTGTGTGGTGTGTGTGTGTGTGTGTGTGTGTGTGTGTGTGTGGGGGGGTGTGCGCCACGCTAATCATTTCTCAGTGATCGAGCGTTGATTTGGCACCACACAGGCGTCAAGTTTGATGAAGTCAGGGCGGCCGTGAAGGAGTTAACCCGAGCGCTGGAGTAACAAAGGGGCTGGTGAAACTTCCTGTGCCGCTGGTGGCTGTGGCTAGCTGTGTGTTTGTTTGTGTGTACATACGGGGGCGAGCGCAGTGGGCTTGTGTGTGGAGTCGGGCGATGGAGCCTTTACCACAAGACCTCCAGCTCACAGACCCTCGCAATGGCACCGGCTCATAGCAGGTACCGAACACGGCACTCTCATTGTTTCACAGACGCCCACATTGTCCCTCTCCCCCTCCCTCCCCCTCCCTCCCTCTCTCCCCCCTCTCTCCCACCCTCACTCTCCCCCCCTCCTCCCCCCCCCTCTCTCCCCCCCCTCTCCCCTCTCTCCCCCCCTCTCTCTCTCACCCACCCTCTCACTCCCTCCCCTCCCTCCTCTCTCCCCCCTCTCTCCCCCCCCCTCTCTCCCCCCCCCTCTCTCCCCCCCCCTCTCTCTCCCCTCTCTCTCCCACCCTCACTCTCCCACCCTCACTCTCCCCCCCCTCTCTCCCCCCCCTCTCCCCCCCACCCTCTCCCCCCATCTCTCCCCCCATCTCTCCCCCCCTCTCTCTCCCACCCTCACTCTCCCCCCCCCCTCTCTCTCCCCCCCTCTCTCTCTCCTCCTCTCTCTCCTCCTCTCCTCCCACCCCTCTCTCCCCCCCTCTCTCTGTCTCAAGATCTGTTCTCTTTTACTGACATCTGTTTTCAAGTGAGAGAGTTTTAGCTCTGGGGGCTAACAGAATCAGGGGGTATGGGGAGAAGGCAGGAACAGGGTACTGATTGTGGATGATCAGCCGTGATCACATTGAATGGCGGTGCTGGCTCGAAGGGCTGAATGGCCTCCTCCTGCACCTATTGTCTGTGTTTCTATCGGGCTTGCCGGCCAGATGTTTCCGCTTTGCTCAGGACCTGGTGCTGCCGATGGAGAGGATGACAGGGGACCTGTCCTCATTAGCAGACCATGTGTCCTTAAGTCCCTAACCTGCCCCTTGCCCCAGCCCCGTGGGCGTGCGTTGAGTTGTAGTGTTTGCGGGGCAACGCTGGAGTGGTCCGAATAACCTCGGCTGCTGAGACTTGGAGAAGGTTCACGGCAGAATCTCGCTCCTCATATTCCACTTTGGGCAGCTTACACCCCCAGCGGCTCAACACAGAGTGCTGGAGTAACTCAGCGGGTTAGGCAGCATCTGTGGAGAACAAGGACAGGTGACGTTTCACAGAGTGCTGGAGTAACTCAGCGGGTCAGGCAGCATCTGTGGAGAACAAGGACAGGTGACGTTTCACAGAGTGCTGGAGTAACTCAGCGGGTCAGGCAGCATCTCTGTAGTGAAGGAATGGGTGACGTTTCGGGTCGAGACCCTTCCTGAGACTGAGAGTCAGGAGAGAGAGAGACACAGAGATATGGAAGGGTAAGGCGTGAAAACAAGACATCAAAGGGGACGGTGATCAATGAAATGTAGAATAGATCATTGTTAAACCCCAGCAGTATGAATATTAACTTCAAATAACCCTTGCTTCCCCTCTCTCTCCATCCCTCCCCATCCCAGTTCTCTGACCAGTCTGACTGTCCTGATTTAATTTTATCATTGTATGCCTCATTATCACCTTCCCCGAGCTAACAATGAACTATTCTACATTTCCCTTGAGCCACATCTCCTTTGATCTCTCATTTTCACACCTTACCTTCTGTATCTCTGTGCCTCCCTCTCCCCTGACTCTCAGTCTGAAGAAGGGTCTCGACCCGAAAAGTCACCCATTCATCCTCTCCACAGATGCTGCCTGACCCGCTGAGTTACTCCGGCACTCTGTGAAACATCACCTATCCATGTTCTCCACAGATGCTGCCTGACCCGCTGAGTTACTCCAGCACTCTGTGAAACATCACCTATCCATGTTCTCCACAGATGCTGCCTGACCCGCTGAGTTACACCGGCACTCTGTGTCCACAAGGAGCAGAATCAGGCCATTCAGCCCATCAAGTCTACTCTGCCATTCAATCATGGCTGGTCTATCTCTCCCCCCTTCCAAATCCCATTCTCCTGCCTTCTCCCCACAACCCACACGCATTCAAGAGAGAGCTAGATAGAGCTCTTAAGGATAGCGGAGTCAGGGGGTATGGGGAGAAGGCAGGAACGGGGTACTGATTGAGAATGATCAGCCATGATCACATTGAATGGTGGTGCTGGCTCGAAGGGCCGAATGGCCTCCTCCTGCACCTATTGTCTATTGTCTATTAACCCCTGACACCTGTACTGATCTAGATCTATCTATCTCTGCCTTAAAAATATCCATTGACTGCATTGTCTATCTTTATTGTAAACCAGTATCTTCAGTTCCCACACCATACCCTAACAATGTGTGAACTCCTCATGGAAGAGGCCCTTCGGCCCACAATGTCTGTGCCGAACATGATGCCCAGATTAACTGTACATGATCCATATCCCTCCAATCCCTGCATGTCCATGTGCCAATTTAAAAGTCTCTTCAACGCCAGGATCGTGCCTGCCTCCACCATCGCCGCCGACAGCTCGTTCCCGCCACCCCTTGTGCCTGAGAAAAAAAGTTGTCCCGCACATCTCCTTCAAACCCTGCCCCTCTCTCCTTAAACCTGCACCTTCTCGTCCTTGGCATCTGACATCATTTGATTCATTTTCTATATGTAAATTTGGACAACGCCTTTAGTTTTGAAAGCAGGAAAGCTTGGATCGTTTCATGCGGTCGGCTAGTCTGCTTAATTACACCGATGCTTAGCTTGTTTTTCTAGTTTGGTTTAGAGATACTGCGCGGAAACAGGTCCTTCGGCTCAACGAGTACACGCACCGACCAGCGATCCCCTCACCGACCAACGAGACCCCGCACCGACCAACGATCCCCTCACCGACCAACGAGTCCCCTCACCGACCAGCGAGTCCCCTCACCGACCAGCGATCCCCTCACCGACCAACGAGTCCCCTCACCGACCAACGAGTCCCCTCACCGACCAGCGATCCCCGCACCGACCAACGAGTCCCCTCACCGACCAACGAGTCCCCTCACCGACCAACGAGACCCCGCACCGACCATCGATCCCCTCACCGACCAACGAGTCCCCTCACCGACCAACAAGTCCCCTCACCGACCAACGAGTCCCCTCACCGACCAACGAGTCCCCTCACCGACCAGCGATCCCCTCACCGACCAGCGATCCCCGCACCGACCAGCGATCCCCGCACCGACCAGCGATCCCCGCACCGACCAACGAGTCCCCTCACCGACCAACGAGTCCCCTCACCGACCAACGAGTCCCCTCACCGACCAGCGAGTCCCCGCATCGACCAACGAGTCCCCTCACCGACCAACGAGTCCCCTCACCGACCAACGAGTCCCCTCACCGACCAACGAGTCCCCTCATCGACCAACGAGTCCCCGCATCGACCAACGAGTCCCCTCACCGACCAACGAGTCCCCTCACCGACCAGCGATCCCCTCACCGACCAACGAGTCCCCTCATCGACCAACGAGTCCCCTCACCGACCAACGAGTCCCCTCACCGACCAGCGATCCCCGCACCGACCAACAAGTTCCCTCACCGACCAGCGATCCCCGCACCGACCAACGAGTCCCCGCATCGACCAACGAGTCCCCGCACCGACCAACGAGTCCCCTCACCGACCAGCGATCCCCTCACCGACGAGCGAGTCCCCTCACCGACCAGCGATCCCCGCACCAACCAACGATCCCCTCACCGACCAGCGATCCCCGCACCAACCAACGATCCCCGCACCAACCAACGATCCCCTCACCGACCAGCGATCCCCGCACCGACCAGCGATCCCTGCACCGACCAACGAGTCCCCTCACCGACCAACGATCCCTGCACCGACCAGCGATCCCCGCACCGACCAGCGATCCCTGCACCGACCAGCGATCCCCGCACCGACCAACGAGTCCCCTCACCGACCAACGAGTCCCCTCACCGACCAACGATCCCCTCACCGACCAGCGATCCCCGCACCGACCAACGAGTCCCCTCACCGACCAGCGATCCCCGCACCGACCAGCGATCCCCTCACCGACCAGCGATCCCTGCACCGACCAGCGAGTCCCCTCACCGACAAGCGATCCCCTCATCGACCAACGAGTACCCTCACCGACCAGCGAGTCCCCTCACCGACAAGCGATCCCCTCATCGACCAACGAGTCCCCTCACCAACCAGCGATCCCCGCACCGACCAGCGATCCCTGCACCGACCAGTGATCCCCGCACCGACCAACGAGTCCCCTCACCAACCAGCGATCCCCGCACCGACCAGCGATCCCCTCACCGACCAGTGATCCCCTCACCGACCAACGAGTCCCCTCACCAACCAGCGATCCCCGCACCGACCAGCGATCCCCGCACCGACCAGCGATCCACGCACCGACCAGTGATCCCCGCACCGACCAACGATCCCCTCACCGACCAACGATCCCCGCACCAACCAGTGATCCCCGCACCGACCAACGAGTCCCCTCACCGACAAGCGATCCCCGCACCGACCAGCGATCCACGCACCGACCAGCAATCCCCGCACACCAACTCTATCCTGCACACACAAGGGACAGTTTACAATTATACCGAGCCAATTAACCTGGAGTGTGGGAGGAAACCGGAGCACCCGGAGAAAACCCACGCAGGTCAATGGGAGAACGTGCAAACTCCGTACAGACAGCACTCAGGATGGAACCTGGGTCTCTGGCGCTGTGAGGCAGCAACTCTACCGCTGCACCACCCTGGCAGTTTTGTTCCACCTCTACAGGTAGCTGGCCCAGGACCTGAGAGCAGAAGGCCCAGCTTGTTGGCTGCAGGGCCCAGGATCCAGTCTAGGCCAGCAACCGCTTGTAACCACAGGCGCAGACTACAGGACCAAGGTGCCTCTACCTGGTGTGGTAAACAAAGTACTCACCAGGTCAGGCAGCTTCTCAGCAGAACATAGCGAGTTGGATATAGTGCAAAGAAGAGTCCTGACCCGAAACGTCACCTATCCATGTTCTCCAGAGATGCTGCCTGACCCGCTGAGTTACTCCAGCACTCTGTGAAACGTCACCTATCCATGTTCTCCAGAGATGCTGCCTGACCCGCTGAGTTACTCCAGCACTCTGTGAAACGTCACTTATCCATGTTCTCCACAGATGCTGCCTGACCCGTTGAGGTACTCCAGCACTCTGTGAAACGTCACCTATCCATGTTCTCCACAGATGCTGCCTGACCCGCTGAGTTACTCCAGCACTCTGTGTTCTGCGCGACATTCTAACTGCGGTTTATATTTTCCTATTTTGTTTCTAAACCTGGAAACCATGATGCCAGCTTAGAGCAAATCTGTGAAGTTGACGGTAATGGCCACTGATGGGGTGGGTCGCTGGCGTGTGTGGTTTCCCATTCCTCTCCTGAGCTGCTGTCCATGTACAACAGGCGAGGCAGTGTGTGGGAAGGAACTGCAGATGCTGGTTTACACTGAAGACAGACACAAGGTGCTGGAGTAACTCAGCGGGTCAGGCAGCACCTCTGGAGAGAAGGAATGGGTGACGTTTGGGGTCGAGACCCTTCTTCAGGCTGAGTGTGAGGGGAGACGGAGACAGAGATATGGAAGGGTAAGGTGTGAAAATGAGAGATCAAAGGGGACGAGGCTGAGCGGCAACGTTTTTGCACAAAGGGAGATGAGTGTACAGAATGTGCTGCCAGAGGAGGCAGATACTTCCACAACATTGCAGCACCAGAGACCCAGGTTCCATCCTGACTACGGCTGCTGTCTGCACGAAGTTTGTACGTTCTCCCCGTGACCCGCGTGGGATTTGCCCGAGTGCGATGCTCCGATTTCCTCCCACAATCCAAAAATGTGCAGGTTTGTAGGTTAATTGGCTTTTGTAAATTGTCCCTGGTGTGCAGGATAGAATTAGTCTGGTTAATTGTTGGTCGGCGTGGGCTTGGTGTTTCTGTGCTGTATCTCCAAACTAAACTACAAATGCAAGGATGCCCTACGATCGGCTTTCCATCCCACGACTTCGCTCTATGTTCTACATTACTTTCAGTTTCAATTCTGTATCCAGCAATTTTTCCCATTACTGATGCAATAATTAGCCGCAAATATTTGAACCGTAACTATTGCAAGATAATAACCAACCCTGACACACCCGTGTCTGGCTGTGTGTTTGTAAGATGTTCTGAATTCAGGCGTGTGTATGTGTGCACGCGTGTGTGTGTACACGTGTGTGTGTGTGCACAATTCTAATGCACTGGGAGCAAGGATTTTGGTTTGTGTAGGAAGGAACTGCAGATGCTGGTTTAAGCCGAAGATAGACACAAAAAGCTGGAGTAACTCAGCGGGTCAGGCAGCATCTCTGGAGAGAAGGAATGGGTGACGTTTCGGGTCGAAACTCTTCTTCAGACTGGAAGTCAGTCCGGACCCAAAACTTGACCTATTCCTTTTCTCCAGAGATGCTGAGGATGACGTTTCAGTTCGAGACATTTCCTCAGACATGCTGGTTTAAACGGAAGAGTCAAGGGAAGACTTACGGAATCAAGGGATATGGGGAGAAAGCAGGAACGGGGCACGGATTGTGGATGATCAGCCATGATCACATCGAATGGCGGTGCTAGCTCGAAGGGCCAAACGGCCTCCTCCTGCACCCATTTTTCTATGTTTCTATGAAGAGAGACTGAAAAAGATGACTCAGTCTGAAGAAGGGTCTCGACCTGAAACGTCACCCATTCCTTCTCTCCAGAGATGCTGCCTGACCTGCTGAGTTACTCCAGCTTTTTGTGTCTACCCGGGAGGCCGGTTGCTACGCAACCTCCGTTAGGCCTCCGGGCCTACACTGTCCACACCGCACCTACACTGTCCGGGAGATAGGCCCAGATTTTAACCATCCTCTGCAGTTTTTTTCCTACCACACTGTCCGGGCCTACAGCGCCCCTCGGGCCCAATATGGGACAAGGGCGGTCCCGTACTGGGACAAACCAATTTACCCCAAAATACGGGATGTCCCGGCTAATACGGGACAGTTGGCAACCCTGGTTTAGAGACAAAGTGTGGAAACAAGCCTTTCGGCCCACTGATTCCGCGCCAACTAGCGAACACCTTCCTACCAGCACAAACTGCTAGACAATTTACAATCTTTACCAAATCCAATTAGCTCATAAACCTGCACGTCTTTGGAGTGTGGGAGGAATCCAGAGCACCCAGGGAAAACCCAAGCAGGTCACGGGGAGAACGTGCAAACTCCGTACAGACAGCGCCCCCGTAGTCGGGATTTGAACCCCGGTCTCTGGCGCTGTGAGGCGGCAACTCTAACGCTGCGATGCCATTTAGAACGGAGATGAGGAAGAACTTTTTCAGTCAGAGAATGGTGAAGGTGTGGAATTCTCTGCCTCAGAAGGCAGTGGAGGCCAGTTCGTTGGATGTTTTCAAGAGAGAGCTGGATAGAGCTCTTAAGGATAGCGGAGTGAGGGGATATGGGGAGAAGGCAGGAACGGGGTACTGATTGAGAGTGATCAGCCATGATCACATTGAATGGCGGTGCTGGCTCGAAGGGCTGAATGGCCTACTCCTGCACCTATTGTCTATTGTCTATTGTCCTGCCAACTCTACTCTCAGCCCCACCAACATCCTCGTAAATCTTCTCTGCTCCCCTTTCCAACTTGACGACTACCTTTCCTATAACACGGTGCCCAGAATTGAACACAACACTCTAAGTGCGGCCTCTCCAACGTCTTATCTTATGCATCCATTTAGTTTAGAGATGCAGCCGGGACATGGGCCCCTCGACCCACTGAGTCCTCGTCAAACTGTTGTAGATGTCCTTTAAATAGCTCTGATTTTGAAAACAATCCTTGAGCAACTGTACACATCGGTTTAACTTTTTTAAAACCAATGCATATCTCTTGGACTCGGCCTAACATGCTGCGCTGCTGAAGGAATTAATTAAATTCTCCTGTAGGCTAACTGTTTCTTGACCTTGAAGCTTGCTGACAAATAGTGGGAGTAAGTTGTGTTGTTGGGTTCATTGCCTGGCCCTTTGTGCGCCCATCTGCAGCGTGTTAGTTGCTGACACGGCTTTGTCCCAGTTGGCTTTCATTACCGGGCAGCCTTTCATCGCGGCCTGCACGCTGACCGCTGTGAGCTCCATCACTGCTGGCTGGCTCCCGTGATCTACGCGCATCATCTGGTGCTTCTGTCTTACTGCTGGAACCCCGCAGGGTCACCACCACCCAGGGGTGCCAACTTCCTCACCCCCAAATACGGGACAAAGGGTGACATCACCGCCCCGCGCCCCACGTGACCTGCCTCACCCAGCCAGTGTTAGTGTGCAGGGATCGCTGGTCGGCGCGGACCCGGCGGGCCGAAAGGGCCTGTTTCCGCGCTGTGTCTCTAAACTAAACTAAACTCCAAAGACGCGCAGGTTTGTAGGTTTCTGTTAAGTTGTAAATGGTCCCCAGTGTGTGTGGGGCAGTGCTGGTGTGCCAGGTGGTCGCTGGTCGGCGCGGACACGATGGGCTGAAGGGACTGTATCTGCACAGTATCGTTAAAGCGTCAGACGGCAAGATCCAGGCAAACACAATTCTACTGCAGCATCGATTGAGGTTGAGGGTGTTTGCACGAATGTGGATCGCTGCCATGTTGCCCTGCATCTTTTAAGACTTACTTTCACTTTGCAGTGAGGTGACTCAATGACTCTGGATGGTTTTGAAGACTTGCCTGTTGTCCAGAGGTCCCTCTGCTTCCAATGGACGAGCTGAAGGTAAGTGTGCCTTGCCTCGGGATGTGTGCGGGCTGGGGGATAACTCAGTGGGTCGGGCAGCATCTGTGGAGGGGACAGACAGTCCGTGTTTCAGGTCGGCACCTTTCTTCAGCCTGATTGTACCAGGGTTGAGAAAGAGGTGGGAGCTGGACAAAGCCTGGACATGGGAGTGATAGGTGGACACAGAATGCTGGAGTAATTCTGCAGGTCAGGCAGAAGGATGAGAGGGGATCTTATCGAAACATATAAGATTATTAAGGGGTTGGACACGTTAGAGGCAGGAAACATGTTCCCAATGTTGGGGGAGTCCAGAACCAGAGGCCACGGTTTAAGAATAAGGGGTCGGCCATTTAGAACGGAGATGAGGATAAACCTTTTCTGTCAGAGAGTTGTAAATCTGTGGAATTCTCTGCCTCAGAAGGCAGTGGAGGCCAATTCTCTGAATGCATTCAAGAGAGAGCTAGATAGAGCTCTTAAGGATAGCGGAGTCAGGGGGTATGGGGAGAAGGCAGGAACGGGGAATTGATTGAGAATGATCAGCCATGATCACATTGAATGGTGGTGCTGGCTCGAAGGGCCGAATGGCCTCCTCCTGCATCTATTGTCTATTGTCTGTTGTCTCTGGAGTAAAGGGTCTGAAGAAGGGTCTCCACCTGAACCACGTCACCCATTCCCTCTCTCCAAAGATGTTGCCTGACCCGCTGAGTTACTCCAGCATGTTGTGTCTGTCTCTGGTGTAAACCAGCACCTGCAGTTCCTCCATACACAAAGTGGTGGGTGGATATGGTTGATCGGCAGATGGGTGGACAATGTCTAGGGATGAAAGGAGCTAAAAGGGAGTTAGAGAATGAGAGGGGAGGGGTGAAACGTAACGCTGGGGGGATAGAGATGGAAGGGGAGGGTGAGGGGCGGAGGGAGGGTTGGGGGGAGAAATAGACATGCACTGGGATGGGGCGGGGGGAGGGAAGGGGAAGTGTTATCTGAAAGTGGAGAATTCAATTAATACCATTGTACTGTAAGAAAACTGCAGGTGCTGGTTTAAATCGAAGATAGACACAAAAAGCTGGAGTAACTCAGCGGGACAGGCAGCATCTCTGGAGAGAAGGAATGGGTGGCGTTTCAGGTCTGAACAGTCTGAAAAAGGGTCTCGACCCAAAATGCCACCCATTCTTTCTCCCCACAGATGCTGCCTGTCCCGCTGAGTTACTCCAGCTTGTTGTGTCTATCAATGTACTGTCTAACTGTTTCTTAAACATTGGGATAGTCCCTGCCTCAACTACCTCCTCCGGCAGCTTGCTCCACACACCCGCATCTTGTGTGAAAATGTTTATTTTTGATTGAAAAGTTAATTCTGAATGAAAATCTTGTTTGGCTTGCTTTAAATGAGGTTGTCGTAGTTAATCTTCCGGCGTGTTTCTGCTTGCGTTTAGGGCGATCTTATACCTGCGCCCCAGGTGGAGATGTTAGTCGATGTGCCCCAACGAATATTGCGGAGAGTTCCTCATGAGGTGACCTTGCAACAGTCCGCAGTGGATGACAGACGCATCGGTGAGTGTACACAGTCACAGAGTCACAGAGACACACAGTGTGGAAACAGGCCCTTCAGTACAACTTGCCCACACCGGCCAACGTGTCCTATGCAGCTACACTAGTCCCACCTGCCTGAGCTTGGTCCATATCCCTTCAAACCTGTCCTATCCATGTACCTGCCTAACTTTCTCTTAAATGTTGGAATAGTCCCAGCCTCAACTACCTCATCTGGCAGCTCGTTCCATACACCCACCACCCTCTGTGTGAGAAAGTTACCCCTCAGATTCCTGTTAAATCTTTTCCCCTTCACCTTGAACCTATGTCCTCTGCTCCTCGATTCCCCTCGATTCTCTGGGCAACACTAGGTTAATTCCCGGAATGGCGGGACTGTCGTATGTTGAAAGGCTGGAGCAATTAGGCTTGTATACACTGGAATTTAGAAGGATGAGGGGGGATCTTATTGAAACATATAAGATAATTAGGGGATTGGACACATTAGAGGCAGGAAACATGTTCCCAATGTTGGGGGAGTCCAGAACAAGGGGCCACAGTTTAAGAATAAGGGGTAGGCCATTTAGAACGGAGATGAGGAAGAACTTTTTCAGTCAGAGAGTGGTGAAGGTGTGGAATTCTCTGCCTCAGAAGGCAGTGGAGGCCAGTTCGTTGGATGCTTTCAAGAGAGAGCTGGATAGAGCTCCTAAGGATAGCGGAGTGAGGGGGTATGGGGAGAAGGCAGGAACGGGGTACTGATTGAGAGTGATCAGCCATGATCGCATTGAATGGCGGTGCTGGCTCGAAGGGCTGAATGGCCTCCTCCTGCACATATTGTCTATTGTCTATTGTCTATAAGAGACTCTGTGCATCTACCCGATCTATTCCTCTCATGATCTTATACGTTTGCTTTGACAATCTCATTGAAGTAAGACTGAGTCCCATGTCAGAACCGAAAATGAAGAGGAACTGAGAAATAAAATGTGCTTTGGGCCTTTGTGACCTGTGGCTTCATCAGCCTTTTGTGTTCCAGGTGTGTGGGCCACCAGGTGTATCCAGAAGGGACGAAGATATGGTCCATTTTCGGGAGAAAAGAAGAAAAAGGCCCACGTCAAAAGCAGCGTGTACATGTGGGAGGTAAGGGTGGGCTGGCTTTCAGCTGGTCAGCAACAGATTTAAAACGCATCACTGGTTTCGTGAACTAATATTAACTTTTCCTGCAAAGTGGGTCAGGCAGCATCTCTGGGGAGAAGGAATGGGTGACGTTTCAAGTCAAGTCAAGTCTAGTTTATTTGTCACATACATATATACAAGATGTGCAGTGAAATGAAAGTGGCCACGCCTGCGGATTGTGCTAAACTACAAAACAGAATAGAATAATTTTTTTTAACACAAAAAATAAATTAATACAGTAAATTAAATTAGTCCCTGGTGATATGAGAGTTAACAGTCCTGATGGCCTGTGGGAAGAAACTCCGTCTCATCCTCTCCGTTTTCACAGCGTGACAGCGGAGGCGTTTGCCTGACCGTAGCGGCTGGAACAGTCCGTTGCTGGGGTGGTAGGGGTCCCCCATAATGTTGCTGGCTCTGGATCTGCACCTCCTGATGTATAGGTCCTGCAGGGGGGCGAGTGTAGTTCCCATAGTGCGTCCAGCCGAACGCACTACTCTCCGCAGAGCCTTCCTGTCCTGGGCAGAGCTGTTCCCAAACCAGACTGTGATGTTGCCGGACAAGATGCTTTCTACAGCCCCAGAGTAGAAGCACTGAAGGATCCTCAGAGAGACTCTGAATTTCCTCAGCTGTCTGAGGTGGTAAAGGCACTGCCTTGCCTTACTCACCAGTACGGCAATGTGTGTTGTCCATGTCAGATCCTATCCACAGTAATCCCATTTATCTGAAGGAGGGTCTCGACCTGAAAAGTCACCCATTCCTTCTCTCCAGAGATGCTGCCTATCCCTCTGAGTTACTCCAGCATTTTGTGTTTAAATCAGCATCTGCAGTTCCTTCGTACACTAACTTTTTTCTGCAATGTAGATTGTATAATATTCTTCAATTTTTGAAAACGATATTTGTTTTTATCTCAGACTGAAGAAGGGTCACGACCCGAAACGTCACCCATTCCTTCTCTCCTGAGATGCTGCCAGCACTTTGTGTCTGTCGTTTGCAGTTAATTATATTCAATGGGATTATTCAAAGGATAATACGTCAATAAAACATCAAGTGGACACTTTACACAACTCCACTGGTTCTAGACGTGGGCTACTGTCACCGAGGGAAACATGTGACCCTCCTTTAATGTGGCAGTGCAGAGAACACCGCTGTTTCAATTGCAAGAGTCCTTTCCTTATTCATGTTGCCAACAGACCTTCCTCTCTGCTTATTTAAAACCTCCCCTATGCAAGAATTTAGAGATACAGCGCGGAAACAGGCCCTTCAGACTGAAGAAGGGTCTCGACCCGAAACGTCACCCATTCCTTCTCTCCCGAGATGCTGCCTGACCCGCTGAGTTACTCCAGCATTTTGTGAATAAATACCTTCGATTTGTACCAGCATCTGCAGTTATTGTCTTATACAAAATGCTGGAGTAACTCAGCGGGACAGGCAGCTACTCTGGAGAGAAGGAATGGGTGACGTTTCGGGTCGAGACCCTTCTTCTGACTGAGAGTCAGGGGAGTGGGAAATTATGAATTAACTGGCATATTCGCGATTACATTTATTAACTGTTGTTACTGCAACCTTGTCTGATTTCAATGGACTTTGTCCAGTAAATAAGACACATTGACATAGTTGTGAGGAAATAGATCAGAACTGCTGATCAACGGCAGCCAATTCTTAGGTTCTGTGGCTCTAACGTTTACTCCAGATACTCTGTGAACACAATAGAAAGTGTAAATGATTACATTTATCTTGCTAAACTCATTATGTTGAAGCATCTGTCCCTGAGAGTTAAACTGGGAGAGTTATTCTGCTCCTAATCCATCAATGATATGTCCATGGAAGGAATATAAACCGAAACCTACCATGGGTAAAAATTAATTCATGTTCATAAGTGATAGGAGCCGAATTAGGCCATTCGGCCCATCAAGATGAGGAAAAACCTTTTCAGTCAGAGAGTTGTGAATCTGTGGAATTCTCTGCCTCAGAAGGCAGTGGAGGCCAATTCTCTGAATGCATTCAAGAGAGAGCTAGATAGAGCTCTTAAGGATAGCGGAGTCAGGGGGTACGGGGAGAAGGCAGGAACGGGGTACTGATTGAGAATGATCAGCCATGATCACATTGAATGGCGGTGCTAGCTCGAAGGGCCGAATGGCCTCCTCCTGCACCTATTGTCTATAAGTCTGCCCCACCATTCAATCATGGCTGATCTATCTCTCCCTCCTAACCCCATTCTCCTGCCTTCTCCCCATAACCCCTGACACCCGTACTGATCAACAATCTATCTATCTCTGCCTCAGAAATACCTAATGACTTGGCCTCCACAGCCATCTGTGGCGATGAATTCCACAGATTCACCACCCTCTGTCGGTATGTGCGAATGAGCCTCTTGGTCACGAAACTAAACTGCACCTGAAATTTTAAACAGAGCTTGTGATGTGATTTATCAGGGATATACATTTCCAATGAGAAAGGAACAAATAAACTCCAATGATAACGACCGTCATGGGTCTGTACAAACTAGGGTTGCCAACTGTCCCGTATTAGCCGGGACATCCCGTATTTTGGGCTAGATTGGTTTGCCCCGTACGGGACTGCCCTTGTCCCGTATTAGTAGGGTTGCCAACTTCCTCACTCCCAAATAAGGGACAAAGGGTGACGTCACCGCCCCGCGCCCCTCGTGACCTCACCCAGCCAGCGGCCACGTGCTCCCGCTCCACCAATGGCATTCGCCATTGGTGGAGCGGGAGCGCGTGGCCGCTGGCTGGGTGAGGTCACGTGGGGCGCAGGGCGGTGACGTCCCTTATTTGGGAGTGAGGAAGTTGGCAACCCTACCAATACGGGACAAGGGTGGTCCCGTAGGAGACAAACCAATCTAGCCCAAAATACGGGATGTCCCGGCTAATACGGGACAGTTGGCGCCCCTGCTCTGACGTCCCGCATCCCAAAGACCCACCAGTTGGTTCCGATGAAATCTTTGCCAAGAAATGTTAACTTTCTGTTTCCGCCCCTGCTCGGTTGCTGCTGAGTTGTTTCGGTTTAGTTTCTGTTTCAGTTTCCGTTTTATTTGCTTTCCTTTCCCGGTAGGCTTGTTGGAGATTTATAAATAACCTGTCCGCGTCAGTAGGCGGCAAAACCATCGTGATGTGTGCGAGTAAATAATCTGCGGGCAGGAGGGAGGTCGAGGCCAATGATGCCGCACGTTCTCCCCGTGACCTGCGTGGGTTTTCTCCGAGACCTTCGGTTTGCCCCCACGCTCCAAAGACGTGCAGGTTTGAAGGTTAATTGGCTTGGTGTATGTGTAAATTGTCCCCAGTGTGTGTAGGATAGTGTTGGTGTGCGGGGATCGCTGGTCGGCGTAGACTCGGTGGGCCGAAGGGCCCGTTTCCGCGCTGCATCTCTAAACTAAACTAAACTAAAGGGGTGATTTTCGCTAAAAAGCAAGATCAACCCTTTGGTCAGACCGAGACTTTCTTCATGACAGTGCACCAGTTACACGGTTTGCATTTAAATTTGTAAAACGTGATCTCCAGTCTTGACAATGTTGATGTTTTCTCTAGATGCCTGGAGTACTTGCGTTACAAAGTTCACTCGAGGCATCCAGAAAGTAATGGCTGTAACCCAAACATTTTTGTTTTAAACTTCTTATCAAATCATTATTTAGAGGGAGCATTGAGAATTAACACACCCAACCATATTGGTTCTGCTGCTGATATCTACTATTCCTTGTTTAAAAAGTAACCAGTAAATTGTATGCATAAAATCTCTTTAAAAAAAAATAAAACTGCTCCCTAAGGTGAAGGAATTGAAAGCTCAAAGATTGTAAAACCTCTCTTCCCCATCAAAGTTGTTTCAGAAGTGAATTTGAGTTGGAAGATGGGGTCACATTGATACAGCGTGGAAACAGGTCCTTCGGCCCCATGCTGTATCTCTAAACTAAACTACTCTCTAGGTGACTTCTTCACAAGGGCAGTGTAAGAAAATTACTGCAGATGCTGGTACAAATCGAAGGTATTTATTTCACAAAATGCTGGAGTAACTCAGCAGGTCAGGCAGCATCTCAGGAGAGAAGGAATGGGTGACGTTTCAGTCTGAAGAAGGGTCTCGACACGAAACGTCACCCACTCCTTCTCTCCTGAGATGCTGCCTGACCTGCTGAGTTATTCCAGCATTTTGTGACATAAATATCTTCACAAGGGCAGATTAGCGAGACACGAGTTCTCACACACACTACCATGACATCGTTACTCAGACCATAACATGATAGTTCAGGAGGCTGTGCCCATGATGAGCACAAAGCACGACCACTTTACATCAGTATTTATATTAGACGAAGCATCCAGTGCGAGGATTTCACAAAATTAACATAGGGGGGAATAATACGTGTTTAGTTTAGAGATACAGTGTGGAAACAGGCCCTTTGTTCCACCGAGTCCACGCCGACCAGCGACCCCCCCCGTTCACACAGCTCTACATGATCCACCTCCCTACACACTGGGGGTGACTTGCAGAGGGCGGTCTGATTTCATTTAGCGGTCTCACAGGCCAATCATCGGCGGCCTGGGTTGGAGGGTTTTGCACAGAGTCCCCCTGCAACCTGTTTCTCTCGCGGTCAGTTCAGACTCGCCGGCCGCCCGCCACTTTAGCGGGATGGACGAGTCTGTGTTCCACGTGTACATGGAGTGTGTGAGTCTGTGTACCACGTGTACATGGAGTGTGTGTCTGTGTACCACGTGTACATGGAGTGTTTGTCTGTGTACCACGTGTACATGGAGTGTGTGAGTCTGTGTACCACGTGTACATGGAGTGTGTGTCTGTGTACCACGTGTACATGGAGTGTGTGAGTCTGTGTACCACGTGTACATGGAGTGTGTGTGTCTGTGTATCACGTGTACATGGATTGTGTAAGTCTGTGTACATGAGTGTGTGTGTGTGTACCACGTGTACATGGAGTGTGAGTCTGTGTACCACGTGTACATGGAGTGTGTGAGTCTGTGTACCACGTGTACATGGAGTGTGTGTCTGTGTTCCACGTGTACATGAAGTGTGTGTGTCTGTGTACCACGTGTACATGGAGTGTGTGAGTCTGTGTTCCACGTGTACATGGAGTGTGTGTGTCTGTGTTCCACGAGTACATGGAGTGTGTGTGTCTGTGTTCCACGTGTACATGGAGTGTGTGAGGTTGCAGCCCCTGTTCCAATATCTAAAGGGGCTGCTCCTTGCCTTCTGGCTGCACTTCTCACCCACCACCCTCATCTCTGGACACCCTGTGCGTGGGGGAGAGGGTGGGGGGGGGCTGAAGATGTCCTGGTTGGGTTGGGTTGCTCCTGGGCCTGGCCAAGCTGGCCAAGCTGGCCATCCCCGAGTCACGGCGCCAGGCGGAAGAGGGCTCTGCCCGAGCCGGCCGCCTGCCCCTTTTCCGGGGTTACGTCCGTCCGCGCCCGGGTGGGGTTAGAGAGGGACCACGCGCTGTCCACGGGCACCCTGGGGGGGTCTCCGGGACCGCTGGGCACCGCGGGGGCATTGGATGCATCCTGGATGGGGATTATAATATAGTTGTAATATAGGCTTGTATACACTGGAATTTAGAAGGATGAGAGGGGATCTTATCGAAACGTATAAGATTATTAAGGGGTTGGACACATTAGAGGCAGGAAACATGTTCCCAATGTTGGGGGAGTCCAGAACAAGGGGCCACAGTTTAAGAATAAGGGGTAGGCCATTTAGAACTGAGATGAGGAAAAACTTTTTCAGTCAGAGAGTTGTAAATCTGTGGAATTCTCTGCCTCAGAAGGCGGTGGAGGCCAATTCTCTGAATGCATTAAAGAGAGAGCAAGACAGAGCTCTTAAGGATAGCGGAGTCAGGGGGTATGGGGAGAAGGCAGGAACGGGGTACTGATTGAGAATGATCAGCCATGATCACATTGAATGGCGGTGCGTACAGGCTCGAAGGGCCGAATGGCCTCCTCCTGCACCTATTGTCTATTGTATAATAGTTTCATGTGGTATATTTGTTTGTATTGTATTCTGGTGATGGGTTCTGTTTTGTTTTATTGTAAATATTGTTTTAAAATAATTGAATAATTTTTTTGATTATAAAAAAACCCCAGCTCTATCATCCCTAGCTCCCATTCAAACTACATTTTCTTGAACTTTGGACTTGTATAATCTTAAATCCCAGTTATTTGGTGAAGTCAGCTTCCCATTTAAAAAAAAAAAATCATTTAATAGTCATTTATCCAATATTTTTCTCCAAAATGTCCTGAAGTAATGACTGGATTATTTATCTACACCCCGCATCGGTTTTAATTTCAGGCCTTGCTTAAATATTCTGTGAAGCAGGCGAGCTCTCGAGTACAGGCAATCGTGAGTCACAACTGCATTAAAAAAGTTGCCTTCTTGAAAAATCTCGCTGGAGATTGCACAAGATAAACAGACTGAGGTTAACATCCCTGTTTTACTACTCCTCCCCATTGCTTATTCAACATTGTTCCGTGGGTTTAGTAGCTGAATGAACATCGGTTGGTTCAGCTACTAAAGTGACTCCAAAGGAAATACAATGCCTGGCAATCTGTCCACTTTGCATGAGGATCTACTTTGTCACAAACAGGCTGTGCGTTCTCAATAGGAACCTTCAATGGAAACAGAGTTCAATTTGCAGTTCTCCAATGAATTCCCTGAACATGTTCTACTTTACGGAATAACAGGAAACTGTAAAAGTACCGCTCACCTCTCTGCAAGAATTCACAATGTGTATTGTGTTTTGTGACATTCTCAGATTAGTTTATTGTCACGTGTACCGAGGTTCAGTGAAAAGCTTTTTGTTGCGTGCAGAAGGGTCTGAAGAAGGGTCTTGACCCAAAACGCCACCCATTCCTTCTCTCCAGAGATGCTGCCTGTCCCGCTGAGTTACTCCGGCGTTTTGTGTCTATCTGAAGAGATTATCAGGTGGATAGTGGATAAGATTCAAGAGTGTACTCGAGTCCCCTTTGAACAGAAAGCTAACACTGACTGACCCTCCCACCCTGGCAGCCCAAGTTATAACCGAGGCCGAGGTCCAACCATAGTTGAAGAAGGGTCTCAACCCGAAACGCCACCCATTCCTTCTCTCCAGAGATGCTGCCTGTCCCGCTGAGTTACTCCAGCTTTTTGTGCCTATCTTCGGTTTAAACCAGCTTCTGCAGTTCCTTCCCACACATTGTTCATTCAATTGTTACACACATCGCACTCGAGTTTATATTTAGATTTAGAGATACAGCGCGGAAACAGGCCCTTCGGCCCACCGAGTCCGTGCCGCCCAGCGATCCCCGCACATTAACACTATCCTACACACACTAGGGACAATTTTTACATATTACCCAGTCGATTAACCTACATACCTGTACGTCTTTGGAATGTGGGAGGAAACCGAAGATCTCGGAGAAAACCCACGCAGGTCATGGGGAGAACGTACAAACTCCATACAGACAGCGCCCGTAGTCGGGATCGAACCTGAGTCTCCGGCGCTGCATTCGCTGTAAGGCAGCAACTCTACCGCTGCGCCACCGTGCCGCTGAGTTGCATTGCTCCATCTACCTCAACCCTCAACACAACCTGTAGGCTCTGAAGAGGTCGATGAGGGTCTGCCTCAGGTTTGCTGAGTTTAGTTTAGAGATACAGCGCGGAAACAGGCCCTTCGGCCCACCGAGTCCGAGCCGACCAGCGATCCCTGCACACAAACACTATCCTACACACATGAGGGATCATTTACAATTTTACCAAAGCCAATTAACCTACAAATCTGCACGTCTTTTGGAGTGTGGGAGGAAACCGGAGCACCCGGAGAAAACCCACGCAGATCACATGGAGAACGTGCAAACTCTGTACGGACAGCACCCGTAGTCAGGATGGAACCCGGGTCTCTGGCGCTGTGAGGCAGCAGCTCTACCCGCTGCGCCACCCAAGTTAGTTTCGCTTAGTTAATTGTCACATGTAGTGTAGAGTTTTGCGTTGCGTGCTAGCCAGTCACCACAAAGACTACACATGATATATTTCATTGACATCTCCTCTTTTATTTAACCTCATATTTAGTCTGCTTAACGTCATTTCATGAAACATTCCAGAAAGCCATCTCGTGAACTTTTGCCATCCTTCACTGACCACAGGTGTAACCCAAGATGGGCACAAAGTGCTGGAGTAACTCAGCGGGACAGGCAACGCCTCTGGAGAGAAGGAATGGGTGACGTTTCGGGTCGAGGCCCTTCTTCAAACATCACCATTTCCTTCGCTCCAGAGATGCTGCCTGTCCCGCTGAGTTGCTCCAGCATTTTGTGTCTATCTTGGGTTTAAACCAGCATCTGCAGTTTCTTCCCACACAAGTCGAACCCTTCTTGGATGAGTCCAGCTGCAGTTTTGCCAGCTCTCGGTACAAATGGAGCAAGATGTTTCCCTTCAATCCTCCAGCATTACTGGCCCACATACTGTTGCCTCCTTCATTCTTCATCGAGTCTAAAGTGGCTCATTGTCAAATTGTTCTGCTCCCGTGACCCTGGGAGTGCTCAGCTGTGTTAAAGCCTGCCCTGTACGCAGTTGATATTAAAAGGCATCGAAATCCAGCTGCAAAAAGCTGCAAAACGCAGCTGTCCGATTTATATGAGCATATTCTATGTCACTCGATGAGAGCAACTGCATTCTCTTTGTGAGACTGGTATCTGCCAGCATTCTCCCGACTAACATTCCTTGCTGCAGTTAGACACAAGATGCTGGAGTAACTCAGCGGGACAGGCAGCATCTCTGGAGAGAAGGGATGGGTGACGTTTCGGGTCGAGACCCTTCTTCAGACCTGAAACGTGACCCATTCCCTCTCCCCAGAGATGCCGCCTGTCCCGCCTGTCCCGCCGAGTTACTCCAGCATTTTGTGTCTATTTTCGGTTTAAACCAGCGTCTGCAGTTCCTTCCCGCACATTCCTTGAGTAGTGTTTGGTTATCAATCATTCGATGTCAGTGGCAGCATGTGGCTTCACTTTCCTTGGGTTTGTTGTGAACGTACACAGCACAAAACCATCGCTGGGTCTGACCCCGCTGGCCCACAAGGTTGGAACGACTCGCACGCTGCCTCTCTGCTGTACGGACATTTCCTTGGGCATTGGGAACATTGGACACTAGAAGCCGGTCCCTAAACCACAAGTACCATTTCATCCATTTAACTCACGGGCGGTCACGGTGGCGCAGCGGTGGAGTTGCTGCCTTACAGCGAATGCAGCGCCGGAGACCCGGGTTCCATCCCGACTACGGGCGCCGTCTGTACAGAGTTTGTACGTTCTCCCCGTGATCTCGGGTTTTCTCCGACATCTTTGGTTTCCTCCCACACTCCTAAGACGTGCAGGTTTGTAGGTTAATTGGCTTGGTGTAAATGTAAACATTGTCCCTAGTGGGTGTAGGATAGTGTTAGTGTGCGGGGATCGCTGGCCGGCGTGGACCCGTTGGGCTGAAGGGCCTGTTTCCGCGCTGTATCACTAAACTAAACTCTGTTTGTTTGTTATTTCTGTGTAGGAAGCAAGTGCAGATACTGGTTTAAACCGAAGATGGACATAAAAATCTGGAGTAACTCAGTGGGACAGGCAGCATCTATGAAGAGAAGGAATGGCTGACGTTTCGGGTCAAGACCCTTCTTCAGACTGGTTAGGGGTGAAGGACATTTCATGGGAAGATAGACTATATCTCTCGTTCCCCTTATCCCCAACCAGTCTGAAGAAGGGTCTCGACCCAAATCGCCACCCATTCCTTCTCTCCAGAGATGCTGCCCGTCCCGCTGAGTTACTCCAGCAATTTGTGTATATCTTATGTTTGTTACCTCTGTTGCTTCACTTTTTAATTGTTTTATGACCCAACCAAACATTTAACAATTTAGAAGCAAACCTTGTGCCTGCGTAACATTTTGTAAACTACTGTAAATGTAATTTTGCTTAGTTGGTGTCATTAAAGTTCTGGAGAGACTTCCTGCCGATGCCTTCTTATCAGCTGCAGTTTGCAGATCCACTTCTGTGACCAGCACACCAAGGGTCTCCCAGCACACCAAGGGTCTCCCAGCACACCAAGGGTCTCCAAGCACACCAAGGGTCTCCAAGCACACCAAGGGTCTCCTGGCTCTGACGCCATCCTATCTCACATCCCCCGCACCAAGGCTGAATGTTTACCTCATGACCAACCTCTCCACGTTCTCTCGGTGTCCGCACAATGAAACAAAAGGAGTGTTTGTTGACGGTTACTCAACATTGGTTTAGTTTAGAGACACAGCGCAGACACAAGCCCTGTGGCCCCCCGAGTCCGCGCCGACCAGCGATCCCCGCGCAGTATCCCTCTAGCTCTTGATTAGTACGGGCATCAATGGTTATGGGGAGAAGGCAGGAGAATGGGGTTAGAAGGGAGAGATAGATCAGCCACGATTGAATGGCGGAGTAGACTCGATGGGCCGAACGACCTAATTCTCATGTCATTGCTCCTATGACTTATGAACTTGAGGTTGGAACGGGAAGAGAATTTCATAAAAGAAAGCTCTGAATTCAGAAGGTTAAACACTTCCAAAAAACATGAGGATAGTGGACACTAACACTATCCTACACACACTGGGGCAATTTACAATTATACCTAAGCTAATGAACCTACAAACCCGCATGTCTTTGGAGTGTGGGAGGAAACCGGAGCACCCGGAGAAAACCCACGCAGGTCACGAGGAGAACGTACAAACTCCGTACAGACGGCACCCGATGTTGGGATGGAACCCGGGTCTCTGGCGCTGTGAGGCAGCAGCTCTACCCGCTGCGCCACCGCGCTTGGTCTTGAGGACTGGTCTCGGACTTGCCACTAACCCAGAGCAACTCTCTCCCTCCAGGTTTACTTCCCCCAGTTCGGGTGGATGTGTATTGATGCCACCGATCCAAACAAAGGCAATTGGTTGCGGTACGTGAACTGGGCGCGCTCCTCCGACGAGCAGAACCTCTTCCCGCTGGAGATCAACAGGGGCATCTACTACAAGGTCTTCAAGGTAGCCCTGTCCCCGTGATGGTCGCTGCAAGTCCTAACTTTTCATGCACCTGCACAAATGATAACATCAGTGCAGCTTAGTTTATGTCAAGTGTACCGAGGAGGTACAGTGAAAAGCTTGTGTTGCGTGCTAACCAGCCAGTGGAAAGACAATACAATAGACAATAGGTGCAGGAGTAGGCCATTCGGCCCTTCGAGCCAGCAGCACCATTCAATGTGATCATGGCTGATCATTCTCAATCAGTACCCCGTTTCTGCCTTCTCCCCATACCCCCTGACTCCGCTATCCTTCAGAGCTCTATCTAGTTCTCTCTTGAATGCATGATCACAATCCAGCCATCCACAATGTGCAGGTACATGGTAAAGGGAGTAATGTGAATAACGTTTTGTGCACGATAAAGTCCGATCAAAGATAGTCCGAGGGCCTCAATTAAGGTAGATAGTAGCTCAGGACCGCTCTCTGGTTGAGGTAGGATGGTTCAATTGCCTGATAACAGCTGGGAAGAAACTGTCCCCGAATCTTAATGTAACATTCATCCTTTCCATTCCCAAATGAATTGGGGTCTCAATCCAAGCATCCTCAGAAACATTCAGTCTTTCCGAAAACCCATGGGCAGCTTACAACCCAGCGGTGTGAACGTTGATTTCTCCAACTTCAAGTAGCCCTTGCATCCTCTCTCTCTCTCTCTCTCTGGCCCTCCCCCACCCTAGTTGCCGTACTAGTTTCACTGTCGTCCTGTTGAGTTCCACTGTCTGTATAACTCGTGATCACCTTCCCCACAGCCAACAATGGACCATTGTGGGCTCCACCTTTCCTTGACCATCGATGCTTTTTGCATATCCTTCATTCATTTGTTCTGTGTACCTTTCATTCCCCTCTCCCCCTGACTATCAGGCTGAGTGTCTCGACCCGCAACGTCACCTATCCATGTTCTCCACAGATGCTGCCTGACCCGCTGAGTTACTCCAGCACTCTGTGAAACGTCACCTGCCCATGTTCTTCACAGATGCTGCCTGACCCGCTGAGTTACTCCAGCTTTTTGTGTCTATCCCCGACATTGGTGCTGATCGACTGAATACTCTACTTTGCCCTCGGCAATAGAATACCTCCTATCTCTTTGTGGCAAATGGGTCCAGAACTTATGTGTAGGAAAGAACTGCAGATGCCGGTTTAAATCGAAGGTAGACACAAAACGCTGGAGTAACTCAGCGGGTCAGGCAGCATCTCTGGAGAGAAGGAATGGGTGACGTTTCAGGTCACCTTCAGTCTGAAGAAGGGTCTCGACCCGAAATGTCACCCATTCCTTCTCTCCAGAGATGCTGCCTGACCCACTGAGTTACTCCAGCATTTTGTGTCTATCCTGGGCCCAGAACTTACAGTGCGATCTATCAGTACACAGTGTTGCTGATTCCTGCTCTGATTTGTGTGATCATTTGCTTTCACGTTGTACCTTCTCGGTCTGTTACTTTGATTGCTGCAGTAAATTGATGGGATTAGTTTCATGATTAGTTTCACATCTAGTCTACTAATTTCTGATCTTTGATTCTAAGTTACCTCAAAGTCAACCAATTAAGGGCAGCATACCATGTCACTCGCTCTGTTTTTCTTAGCAAACTATACCTCTTTTTCTGAGTTATTATTTCATCCTTCACAGTCTTGCCCACTTAATAACGTTTAGTGCGAGGTAAAGCCAGCAAAGTCCGATCAAGGGTAGTCCCAAACTGATGATAGACACAAAATGCTGGAGTAACTCAGCAGGACAGGCAGCATCTCTGAAGAGAAGGAATGGGTGACGTTTCGGGTCGAGACCCTTCTTCAGACTGATAGTCCCAAACTGAGTTCCTTAGATAAATTAGGATCGGTGGCAGTGTCTAAAATAACTCTCAATGTGACCTTCCTGACTGACAACATCTGAGGAAGTTCCTCTTCCTATCCTCACCGGTTCTATATTTAATCTCAACATTTACATACACTGAGTCATGTCGTCATGTGGCACAGTGGTGCAGGAAATGGTGCACGGATTGGAAAGGTTTAGAGTTTTGAACCAAGCAGGCAAAATGAGGCATCTTGGTCAGCATGGCTAGGTTGGGCTGAAGGGCCTGTTTCCGTGCTGTATGACATGAGATCTTTGGGATCTTAAAGAAACGTATAAAATTATAAAAGGGCTGGACAAACTAGATGCAGGAAAAAAATTCCCAATGTTGGGAGAGTCCAGAACCAGGGGCCACAGTCTAAGAATGCTATTGAGGGCGTGCAGCGTAGGTTTACTAGGTTAATTCCCGGAATGGCGGGACTGTCATATGTTGAAAGACTGGAGCGACTAGGCTTGTATACACTGGAATTTAGAAGGATGAGAGGGGATCTTATTGAAACATCTAAGATTATTAAGGGATTGGGCAGGAAACATGTTCACAATGTTGGGGGAATCCAGAACCAGGGGCCACAGTTTAAGAATAAGGGGTAGGCCATTTAGAACGGAGATGAGGAAAAACGTTTTCAGTCAGAGAGTTGTGAATCTGTGGAATTCTCTGCCTCAGAAGGCAGTGGAGGCCAATTCTCTGAATGCATTCAAGAGAGAGCTAGATAGAGCTCTTAAGGATAGCGGAGTCAGGGGGTATGGGGAGAGGGCAGGAACGGGGTACTGATTGAGAATGATCAGCCATGATCTCATTGAATGGCGGTGCTGGCTCGAAGGGCCGAATGGCCTCCTCCTGCACCTAGTGTCTATGTTTCTATGAGATGCCTGGTTCATCACTAAACATCTCCCAACCCAACGGCAAAAAAGCTAATGGAAAAAAAAAATCAGCATGTGCCAGAGGAAGGCAATTGTTCTCCAAAGAGGAAGTAAAATGAACAATAGATTGGTCGTAAATGAAAGCACGTGCTTTAAGGCAGGTTCGTGTGAACATAAACGTAATTGTGGATAAGCAAACACCCTCTGGACAAACAGCTTGTCCTAGTCAATAACGATATCTTAGAAACATAGAAAATAGGTGCAGGAGTAGGCCATTCGGCCCTTCGAGCCTGCACCGCCATTCAATATGATCATTGCTGATCATCCAGCTCAGTAACCTGTACCTGCCTTCTCTCCATACCCACTGATCCCTTTAGCCACAAGGGCCACATCTGACTCCCTCTTAAATATAGCCAATGAACTGGCCTCTTACAGAACACGGCAACATAATCCAGCCCATGTTACTGTTTTTTAATATAATAAAGATGGAAGAGATTTTCCCATCTTCAATCTCCCCTCCCCATCACCACACTCCGTAATGCCCACATTGAATATTTTGTTAAAAATCATAATTACACCATTTTCGGCATTTCACTTTTCTACGACCTGCGAAATTCTAAATGAATAAGGCCACTAATATTTAAATACCCTTTGCACGATATAAACTAAATAACTCTTCATGTTATTAACCAGAAACAATTTCAAAGCCTTGCAGTCTAATCCTATTTTATTCAAGATAGACACAACATACTGGAGTAGTGGGACAGGCAGCATCTCTGGAGAGAAGGAATGGGTGACGTTTCGGGTCGAAGCCCTTCTTCAGTCTGAAGGGTCTCGACCTGAAACGTCACCCATCCCTTCTCTCCAGAGATGCTGCCTGTCCCGCTGAGTTACCCCAGTATGTTGTGTCTATCTTTGGTTTAAACCAGCATCTGTAGTTTCGTTCCTACCTATTTTATTCAATATATTCTTCCCCATTCACTTGTCCAGCTTCTCCACTCACATTATTTTGAGATGAAGAAATTCCAGGTACTTGTATTGGTCATTTACGACAACAAATATTCGCCTGATATGGGGAACAGGAGACTCCTTCTCCCTTGATCCTGTTTTCCCATTCATCGACAAAATTAGGGATGTTCAACCTCTGTGATGTTTGCATGTCTGAGTTCAGTTTATTGTCACGTGTACCGAGGTACAGTGAAAAGCTTTTGTTGTGTGCTAACCAGTCAGCGGAAAGTCAATACATGATGACAGTCAAGCCGTTACAGTGCACAGATACATGATAAGGGAATAATGTTTAGTGTAAGGTAAAGCCAGTAAAGTCTGATCAAAGATAGTCCGAGGGTCACCAATGAGGTAGATAGTAGTTCAGGACCGCTCTCTGGTTGTTGGCAGGATGGTTCAGTCGCCTGATAACAGCTGCTAATATATTTGGTGATCACTCCAAAGTTCTCTCCAAGGGTTCAAAATTAATAATTGACATTAATTATGAGATCCAGATTTTTATCTGCTGTGTAGAGATGTCTCTTAACTTCCTTGTCAAAAAACCTGGCTCTAATTTTCAGATGTAGACGCAAAATGCTGGAGTAACTCAGCGGGCCAGGCAGCATCTCGGGAGAGAAGGAATGGGCGGCTTTTTAGGTCGAGACCCTTCTTCAGACTGAAGAAGGTTCTCGACCCGAAACGTCGCCCATTCCTTCTCTCCCGAGATGCTGCCTGACCCGCTGAGTTACTCCAGCATTTTGTGTCTACCTTCGATTTTAACCAGCATCTGCAGTTTTTTTTCCTACACATCTAATTTTCAGATTATTCTTTAAGGGCCTATCCCACTTACGTGATTTTTAAGGCGACTGTCAAAGTCGTAGCAGATCGCCGACATTTTATTTTACCCTACGACAATGACCACGACAATGCCGAGTCAGGTCGATCCATGTTACCTTTTGTGTGAAATTAGCACCTGGCTAAGAGATTACACCGTCTTCGGAAACATCACGAAATTCCCACGCTCACCTGACCGTCAAACTGTCGCCTCCAATCTACCTGTCAAATGTCCTGACGGTAAATAAATTGGTTAAACAAAACTATCTTCTGGTATCTTCAAATGCCTTTTCTTAATTTAATATTACGTGCTTCTAAATGCATCTGCGACAACCTAGCAAACCTGGGGACAGCATGCGACAGACAGCGCCCGCAATAAGTTACGATACCTGGCGACAAGCCAGCTGTCACCGAGAAATTTCTATCTGGAAATTTTTTCCCCGACGCGACGAGATACACTACGATTCATTGAAGACTCCTCACGGTCATGCCCGCGACACCCCGGCAAATGTTCGGCAACAGCCTAGTCACCGGCAGCCGCCTTAAGATCGCCCAAGTGGGACAGGCCCTTAATCTGTCTTCATCCAGAACATGTCTCCTAAGGTGACTGAAAATGTTCCTCTCAATCTCCTGAAAATCTATTAATATTGCTTGCTGATTTCATGCTTCTATCTACACTCGTTGAAAATCCGCATATCTTTGCATTAAAAGCAAACTTGGTTATACAGCTTCCAATCTCTACAAAGATCTTGTGCGTAGGGTGACACAGTGCAAATCCCGACTGCTTCTTTTCGAAGATTACCCAGTCATTTAGATTTAGAGATACAGCGCAGAAACAGGCCCTTCGGCCCACCGAGTCGGCGCCGCCCAGCGATCCCCGCACATTAACACTATCCTACACACACTAGGGACAATTTTTATATTTACCCAGTCAATTAACCTACATACCTGTACGTCTTTGGAGTGTGAGAGGAAACCGAAGATCTCGGAGAAAACCCACGCAGGTCACGGGGAGAACGTACAAACACCGTACAGATGGCGCCCATAGCCAGGATCGAACCTGAGTCTCCGGCGCTGCATTCGCTGGAAAGGCAGCAACTCTACCACTGCGCCACCGTGCCGCAAATGTTAGACTCCAGCACAGTGATGGAGTTTGCACGATCTCCATGGGGGTTTCCACCTGGTGCTGCAACTGTGGCGTCTGGTGGGCTGCAGAGGAACACGGTCTCTCATGCCTAACCCCTGTTCCATCTAAAGCCACAACCATCCCCCCAGTGAGTGTTGAAAGTGGCCAGTTTTGGAATGCCCTTCACAATGCCCTGAAATTTACAATGAAATAATAAACCCTTTGCATCTCGGCTACTAACAGCAGAGTCCCGATCGTGTCGCGACTCGTCAACTGGTGAGCGGCCTGGTGAGTCGCGATGATTGGGTCGCCGGTTGTCGGTAGCTTGCCGTAGCTTGACGTCGACTAGGTGGTAGGTTGTTGTAGCTTGTCGTGGGGGAGGGGGGGTCCAGTCACCATTTTTTCGGGGAACTGCTACGACTAGTGGCAGTCGCCTAAAAAAACGCCTAAGTGGGACAGGCCCCTAAAACGCATTCCAACCGCCCAGTTCTCAGTCTGTACCTTTGTGTTTTACATACGGTAGAGCTGCTGCCTCACAGTGCCAGTGACCCCGGTTCGATCCTGACTACGGGTGCTGTCTGTACGGAGTTTGCACACTCTCCCCGTGACTTGCTTGGGCTTTCTCCGGGTGCTTCAGTTTCCTCCCACACTCCAAAGACATGCAGGTTTGTGGGTTAATTGGCTTCTGTAAAGGTAGTAAATTGTCCCTAGTGTGTGTAGGATAGTGCTGGTACACAGGGTGATTGCTGGTCGGCACGGACTCTGTGGGCCGAAGGGCCTGTTTCCAGGCTGCATCTCTAAAGTCTAAAAGTAAAGTCTAATTCAATAAAACAAAGAACAATAACATGTTGTTCCTCACATTAATCAATTTTAGCACATCATACTGACAAGAAATTCAATTTGAAGTGGAGAATTGTCAGTAATTAATCATTAATTTCTGTGGAGACAGTCTGATTCATCAGATCAGCCATGACCTTATTAAATATAAAAGCAATTGAAGCAGATACAATTACAACTTTTGAAAGACATTTGGACAGATAGATGGAATGGGGGGTGGGGGGGTTAGAGGGGTAAGCGCTAAATGCAGGCAAATAGAACCAGCTTAATATGCCAACTTAAGTCGATGGAGATGGGAGGGCAGGGTCTCGGAACTGAGTGCGTTACTCCTGTCCCTGATTCATATGTTTGCTAACTTCATATGTTTATGGGGCGGAACGGTGGGCAGATGGAGAGATGCTGCCTTTCAGTGCTAGAGACCCATGTTCGATCCTGACTGCGGATGCTGTTTGTACGGAGTTTGTACAGTGTCCCTGTGACCACGTGGGTTTTCTCCGGGTGCTCCGGTTTCCTCCCACATTCCAAAGACGTACAGGTTTGTAGGTAAGATAAAAAACTGCAGATGCTGGTTAAAATTGAAGGTAGACACACAACGCTGGAGTAACTCAGCGGGTCATGCAGCATCGCGGGAGAGAAGGAATGGGTGACGTTTCGTGTCAAGACCCTTCTTTGGAAAGGTCTCGACCCGATACGTCACCCACTCCTTCTCTTCCAAGATGCTGCATGACCTGCTGAGTTACTCCAGCATTGTGCGTCTACCTTCGGTTTGTAGGTAAGTTGGCTTTGGTAAAAATTGCAACTTGCCCCTAGTGTGTGTAGGATAGTGCTGGTGTAGGGGGGGATCGCCGGTCAGCACGGACTTGGTGGGCTGAAGGGCCTGTTAATGCGCTGTATCGCTATGTCACTTCAGGGTGTAATTGACTCAGCAAAGAATTGGTCAGTTTTGACAGAGCTAAGGCGAATTAGGGAGGCAATTGTTCTGGACTATCTAGGAGCGGAATTTTAAAAAAAATGAAATTGAATGAAATATTTTGTTCATTTTGAACGAAAATGAATTTAAACATTCTGTCCAACCAGAATAATGATTTTTAACTTCAAATTTTCCTTTCTCTACATTCCATGTTTTCTATACATTAGCTATGCTGGGCTTTTATGCTAGCGTAAACCGATTTGATTTTACTACTTCCCTTGCTTTCTGCTGTGTTTAGTTTAGATACAGCAGGGAAACAGGCCTTTCATCTGTACGAAGGTCCTACACACCGTCTACCTATAAAAACCTTCCCTCACCTGCGTCCACCTATTACTTGCCAGGCGTTGTCCTGCCCTTCCTCTCTCACAGCTTTCTCCTGCTCCCTACAAACAGACTGATGAAGGGTCCAGACCCAAACCATGGCCTCATCCATGTTCTCCAGAGAGCAGTTCCCATGGGCAGTGGTAGAGTTGCTGCCTCACTGCACCAGAGACCCATGTTCGATCCTGACTACAGGTGCTGTCTGTACGGAGTTTGTATGTTCTCCCCGTGACCCACATGAGTTTTCTCTGAGATCTTCTCTTTAGATTAGTACATTAGTACTGTAAATTATGATTAGTACGGGTGTCAGAGGTAATGGGGGGGGGGCAGGAGAATGGGGTTAGGAGGGAGCGATAGATCAGACATGATTGAATGGCGGAGTAGACTTGATGGGCCGAATGGCCTAATTCTACTCCTAGCACCATGACATTATGACTCGGTGGGCTGAAGGGCCTATTTCCATTCTGTAGCTCTAAACTAAACAAAATAACTAAACTACTAAATAAAATTGAAACAAAACAATAGGAAACCAAACTACTAAACAACCAAACTAAACTACTAAACTGAACCACTAAACCAAACTACTAAACAAAACTAGGCAATCAAACTACAAAACTAAACTACTAAACAGAATAAAACTAAACTAAACTACTAAACTAAACCACTAAACTAAACTACTAAACTAAACTACGGCACGGTGGCGCAGCGGTAGAGATGCTGCTTTACAGCTAATGCAGCGCCGGAGACTCAGGTTCGATCCTGACTACGGGCGCTGTCTGTACGGAGTTTGTACGTTCTCCCCGTGACCTGCGTGGGTTTTCTCCGGGTGCTCCGGTTTCCTCCCACACTCCAAAGACGTGCAGGTATGTAGGTTAATTGACTGGGTAAATGTAAAAATTGCCCCTAGTGTGTGTAGGATAGTGTTAATAGTGTTAGTGTGCGGGGATCGCTGGGCGGCGCGGACTTGGTGGGCCGAAAAGGCCTGTTTCCGCGTTGTATCTGAAATATGAAAAAATAAATAATAAATACTAAACTAAACAAAACTATTAAACTAAACAAAACTACTAAACTAAACAACTAAACTAAACAAAACTACTAAACTAAACTAATCTAAACACAACTATTAAACTAAACAAAACTACTAAACTAATCTAAACACAACTACTAAACTAAACTACTACACACTGTGTGTGTGTGTCTCCCGGGGACATGTGCATGTGCGGGGCCGGTCCTCCGGCCGGCAGGGGGCGCTGTTGCTGCCGGTGCCGCCCGCTCCCCGCCTGTCAGCGCCGCCGCCGCCGCCGCCGCGCTTTTGTCCGCCCGCCGCCTGTCCGTCTGTGCGGCCGCCGCGTTTGTGCCGAGGCCGCAGCGCTGCCCCCGGGGGGGAGAGAGAGAGAGAGAGAGAGAGAGACGCCGCCGAGGGAGGGAAGGAAGGGGGAGACAGAGAGAGCGGGCCCCGAGCGAGACCCGCAGGCCCCAAGGCCCAGCGCCAAGCCCCGGCCTCGCCTGGTCTCCGTGCCCGCGCCTCCCTCACGTCAGCCCGGCCCGGCATTCACCCCCTCTCTCACTCCCCCCCCTCTCTCTCTAACCCTCTCCCCATCTCCTCCATAATCTTCTCCCTCTAACCACCTACTACTCCTCTCCCACCCGCCTCTCTCTCCCCCCCTCTCCTCTCTTCAATCTCTCTCTCCACTCGTCCTCCTCTCTCATCCTCCCACTCCTCTCTCTTACTCTCTCACCCTCTCCTCTCACCCTCTCCTCTCACCCTCTCCTCTCCCCCTCTCTCCTCTCACCCTCTCTTACTCTCTCACCCCCTCTCCTCTCTCTTACTCTCTCACCCTCCTCTCTTTCTCTCTTCCTCCTCCCTCCCCCCTCCTCTTCCCTCTCGTCCTCACTTCCTCTCGTATTCCCCTCCCTCCCCTCCACGCAGCCGATCGAGCCGGGCCAGGAGTTGCTGGTGTGGTACAATGGGCAACAGCACGACGCCGACATCGCAGCCGCTCTAGAGGAGGAGAGGAGCCGCCGTCCGCACCACAGGCGCCCGGCCAGAGGCCCCAGAGGTAAGAGAGGGAAAGAGACAGAGCGGTGGGGCAGGACTCCTCCACAGTCAGTGGGATTTATTAATACATATATATATCAGGGTCCGAAGAAGGGTCTCGACCCGAAACATCACCCATTCCTTCTCTCCAGAGATGCTGCCTGAGTTACCTCCAGCTTTTGTGTGTGTGTGTGTGTGTGTTTATTTCCATCCGTGTTTGAGTTGCCAAAGTTGCTGCAGGACCGCTTGCAAAGAGCTACTGGAATGTCAGCTGGAGGAATACACTTGGGTGACCTTCCACAACTCAGCGGTGTGGTGGAAGAGCATTTAAAAAAAAATGCCCTAGACATCTTTCATTTAAAGCTGCAGTAGGTGGAGGGGAGAGGAGAGAGAGAGAAACAAAAAAACAAAACACAAAACAGACGTGGCCTTTTCGACGCAATTTGAAGGCTTGCGAGCTAAACAAGTTTTTCTTTTCCTGATTGGGACTCTGAAGTAAACGTTTCCTTCTGCGAAGATGGCTCTATGCTGCGCAGGGGACGCTGAAAGTGTGGAATTGTGTTGGATACTCATGTTGTGCAAGAAGTTTCTGATGTCAGAGGGCCCCACAAAATGGATGCAGCTGCATCATAATTCAATGATTGACTTGATTATTCCGATCATTTTACACCCAAGTCAAATGTTACTTCATCTTTTTTTTTAAATCTCAGAATTGTAAAACATTCTGCGGGAGTAAGAGCATGTGAAGTGTTCTTTGAAAAAGATTTAATAAATGCACAACTGTCCTGATCAAAATGACTTTTATTCTTCCTCTTAATACTGTACTTTATATGTTTCTACTAAATCGTGTCCCTTCAGTGAATGAATCGTGTCCCTTCAGTGAATGATTTCCAGGTTGGATGTCTTGGGAAGGGTTTGACAGAAAACGTCCTTAAGTTACTTTTTAAACTATTTTAGCACTCATTACTTAAATTTTTGCCCGCTTCCTCTCGGTAATTGTTATCCACTTTTCAGGTTAAATTGTTTACGCTGACAAAAGAAATAAAGCCAAAAATAAGATTTTAATTTTGTGATGGGATAGATTTTTTTTTAAATTGCTCTATTAGGAATTGACCAGAATATAAAATGATATTCCAAGGATAAATTTTAAGTTTGTTAAAACTTCTGAGATGTATGTTACAATGTAACTCTATCCTTGTATAAATTACACTTCCATATTGAACACTTTAACAGTTTATGCCATTTTATGGAAATATATTTAGCTACCAAATTTTCTTTAAATATAATCGATGACCGAGAATACAAATCAAATCGGACTGATGGCCTACGAAGGAGTTGTCACGGGAGGGTTTTGTTTCGAAGTTTGGGATTTGTCACCAGACATTTGGAAAATCATTTAAGCGATGCCAAAATAAATTGTAATGGTAACAAGTTTAAAATTTGCATCTGATGGACTGTGGATTTGTGGTTTGTACCTTACCAGGAAGTAAGACTTGTACAAAGAAAAATGGCTGCATAGAGATTCTAGTTCTAAGTGCCCTAATTCTTGATCAATGCTTAACTGGTTTGCCAAGGACTGTTTGCTGAGATCTGCATTTCTGTAGATGGCCTATATAAAAAGCATCGGCTTGTAATAAATACCAAGGCCATTTCCGTCACTCATTGAGTGCGGTAAATTAAAGCTGCTCCACAAATCAGGATTCTTTACAAATATGTTTTAATGTGCCAGCTGATAAGGAATCTTTGAAGCTTTTCACATACAAGAATTGCGTACAACATTTCTCGGTATGTTTAGATCTCGTTGCTGGATTCGAATTCCTGAGCTCCTAAAGACCCCCATTTTGACACCCTCCTCCCCACATTCCCACCCCTGATGATAAGTATATCAGTGTAAGTGAGCAAGGACTAGCTAACTTTTCTCCTCCCTAGCCTAAGGGCAAAGAGGCCATTTGTGGAACTACTACTGCAACTAATATCGTTCAACTAAAGCCTTGATGCTGCTCCTGAGTTTTACAGGTAGCGTACCTGACGTACGGATTTTCCTGTCAAAATAGCATAGATTCATATTTTTTTTAAAGCAGCACCCAAAAAAATGAATAGAATGTGGTCCCTAAATGGAACACATTAACTGTTTTGTGAAAATAGGATTTTAGTGAATCAAACTCAAATCTTTTACCCTCTGAAGTCGGGTGGCTGCATTTGTAATCCTGAGATTTGAAATCGTTGATATCAATTTGTAATTTTGCGACAAGGGGTCAGTTAATAGTTGATTGTGGTTCACGAAACCCCCAAGTCCTTTGGCTCCAACAAAGTATTATGTTGAGCAAGTTATTTACACATTTGTAGCAGAGATTTGTGCACTCTGAAAAATAGGGCAAATAGACTGAGGCAACTAGTCAGTCGCCATCCTTGAAGACTGTAAGCAGATTGGTAAATATTGGTGAACTCTCTGAAGTTTAAATCATGCCATGGGGTCTTTTAATGTGCATTGAGAAAGGAATTAAAGCTCCACCTGAAATCTCATCCGCAGGCCAGCACCTGGTCACTGTGGCATTGGTGGGCTAGCTGCGAATGTGCGTTCAAGTCCTGAATCGCGCAAAGCATTTAGTTTTAGTTTGGTTTAGAGATACAGCTTGGAAACGGGCCTTTCGCCCCACCGGGTCCACACCGACCAATGACCTAGCACTATTCTACAGACACTAGGGACATTCTACAGACACTAGGGACAATTTAGAATTATACCAAGCCAATTAACTTATAAACCTGAACATCTTTGCAATGTGGGAGGAAACCGGAGGCCGCACGCAGGTCGCTGGGAGAACGTACAAACATCGTACAGACAGCACTCGTAGTCAGGATCGAACCTGGGTCTCTGGTGCTGTTAAGCAACAACTCTACCGCTGCGCCACCGTGCCGCCCAAAGTGATAATATCATAATTAGTATCTTATGGACAATTACTGTTTTTCCCCCATTGGACTTGCAAAATGTTCTCGTTGTTCATTGTGCTGGAACATGAATCCGAACCATGGAATAATGGCAGTAGCCAATTTTGAATAAGTTGCAGAACACCACGTTAGTGAGGTTCCCCAGGATCTCCATGTGTCTGGTACCTTTTCAAATCTTTGGGAAATCTGAATGTACTTAACATTTGATCATATTTGCAGTGTTGTCACTGTAGTTGGACAAGCATGGTGGCCCGTTTTATATATAGAAAGGCCCTCAAGCAGATACACGATAATGATGGCAATTAGGCTATTTTTGGTACATTTGAAAGGGAAGAAGTGGGAAAAATATAGGGTTAACTCCCTGTCAGTTTAGTGGAATGAGCAGTTGTAACACCTGATCTGGCAGACAGTTTAAATTTAACACTTAGTCAACCATGCTGTACCACTAACAATACTGCTCTGAAGTGTCAGGCGGGGTGGTGTTCAAATTGTTTTGTTTTGCCTTGATTCTGCAACATTCTGACTCGAATGACTACGAAGTGCATAGGAACACAAGCAGGCCTCAACATTTATCCTCCATACCAGCAGACTCTAGTGTGCTACCCCTAAGCCAAAGTTGATATTCCACATCCGAGACGATAAAACAGATGTGCTTCTGCAGGACCAATAGAAATTGGACTGGAGGGATGAACAATATTAGTCTGAAGAAGGGTCCCAACCCAAAACATCACCTATCCATGTTCTCCAGAGATGCTGCCTGGCCCGCTGATTTACTCCAGCACTTTGTGTCTCTTTTTGTAAACCAGCATCTGCCGTTCCTTGTTTCCACTCTACTGGGTTATTGGTTGTAAGTAGGTAGATTATCACCAGTTGTGTTATCTTTGGGATTGTACCAGGAAGTTCCATAAAGTTGGGGAAATGTGTTGAATTGCAGATTTGAAATTTCATACATATTTTAAGATACCGTCTGAATTTCCTGCTGGCAGATTCTTTTTTCCCCCTCCCTCTGCAATTTCAAATTAAACAGAATATTTTATTTAACATCTGGAAATTCTCATTTTCATTTTGTCCTTTTTAAACCATGTTCAGTACATGAAACCAAAACGTTGTCATGGGTCCATCAGCCTATGTAAATGATAGGCTATCAGTTCTCTTTCTATTGTACTGTCCTACCAGCATTTCTGAATAATTCTCAATCTTGTACTATTATTATAGAGTGATGTTGACTGTGCCCTAATTTATGCCAAATTACATTCACACTTATTGCTTGCTAACTAACTGGTTAAATAATACCTTTATTTTTTATCTGTTCTGTTATGTTTTCAATGTCTTAAGCTACCTTTGGCTCGGAAATTCCCCCCCTCCCCTCCCAATTCAGTATAGTTTATCATCACGTGTCCTGAGATACAGTGAAAACCTTTTTGTTGCGTGCTAACCAGTCAGCAGAGAGACTATTCATGATTACAATTGAGCCGTCCACAGTGTGCAGATACATGATAAAGGGAATAACATTTAGTGCAAGATAAAGTCTGATTGAAGAAGTTTTTTTTCACCTGTTCCTCCGATTTTGCTATTTTATGCTAATTTGAAAGTTACCTTTTCACCTCAACTGACCGGGCACGTGAGCAAATAAAATAAGTTGGTGAACATTTTGTTTTGATGACATGCTGAAGTAAGGTTTGGAATGCTTTGCTGTGTTAAAAGGACTTTGGTGAGCACTTTTCAGTAACTGCTGATACATACTTGGCCAAACTACCAAGGACACCTCATTTCTGGCTTTTGTATTCCATAAATTGTGTAAACATTGCCATGGAGATGATGTGCAGCACAGTGTGTTCAATGAAGTAATAGTTAATGTATCCAACAGTAGATTGTTACTTTTTAAATACTGCACTGATTTTGCATGGGCAAATTCCACAAAGTTTGCAAGTCAATGATTCAGACGGTCAAAGCTGTGATAACAAAATTACAGCTGAATAGGCAGGCGGGAATTGTATCAATCAAATCAATGCAAGTCATTTGACTCCGGACTGTCAAAGCAGCCACAGCCAGACATAAAAACAGCTTTTTTTTCCATGGGTGATAGTTCTCCTCAATAACCAAAATCTGTAGTCTCTTTTTTGCTCTGGTTTATTTTCACCCACATGTTTAGACCGTAATGTTGTATCCTTATTGTTTTGATGTGGTTATGCTTTATTCTTAATTGTTAACTGTATGTTTGTGTTGTCATTTGTGAGCGGAGCACCAAAGCACATTCCTTGTATATGCATACTTGGCCAATAAACTTGTTCAATGTTAAAAATCAGAGCAGTGTAGTGATATATTTCCAAATTATGCTTTGTCTGTTGTGATTTGTAACTTGGTGCCATTACTACCTGTTGTACAGTTAGTTGTGCTACTCTGAGGAATTGGTCAATGCTAATGTTGGCTTAAGAACTTTTTATTCTCATTGCCCACTCTCTACCCAAAACGATCAACAAAGGAAATGGAGATGCTAGTGACTGCAGCTGCTGAAATTCAGCACGAACTAAAGGAACTCAGCAGGTCGAGCAGCATCTGTAGAGCAAAATGGACAGTTGATGTTTCAAGCTGGGACCCTTCTTCAGACTAATGAAGTACAGAGGCAATGGCTGGTAGAAAGAGATGAGTCAAGTGTTCCAGCCCTGACCCGAAACGTTGATAGACACAAAATGCTGGAGTAACTCAGCGGGGACAGGCAGCAGCTCTGGAGAGAAGGAATCGAGACCCTTCTTCAGACTGATATATTTCCATGACTATCTATTTCCCTCCACAGATGCTGCTTCACCTGCTGAGTTCTTTCAATGGATTGTTTGTTGTTAGTCTTACTTCTCAGAGGCTGATATGCTGGTAGCTCATTTAGCAATGTGTGTAGTTGGTCAATTATTGGTTTTGCTGAGCCCAGAGTTACATAAAAGCTGGCAAAAGTATTTTTTTTAACAGTTGGTATGGAACACATTTTGGTTGTGAATTTGCAGAAATGTTGTGAATTTGCAGATATGGGAGTGGAGCAAAGACATTTCTCAAAATGTTGTATTTGTTGAATATTGATGAAGCGAGAGAGTTTCATGAAAACCTTGCTGTTGTCCTGGTAAAATATTTTGCTTTATTGCAAATTGTAATTGCAAATTATCTTAACAAAATTTGAAAATTCAAATTTGCTTGGCTGTCTGAATTTTAATAAATTTGAGTCCCAACACCCAGTAAAACAATATACTTCACAAATATGAAATTAATGGTATACATGGATAAATCTTGAATAAACTGGTTAACAAAAAGATTACGTGCTGGAGCTCCCCCCCCCCCCCCCCCCCCCCACCAGAAATCTGTATGAAAAAGGGTCCTGAGCCAAAACAACACCTTAACATGTTCTCCAGAGATGCTGCCTGACCCAGCACTTTTTATGGCTTTATCTGAAGCTTGGTTAAGTTGGCTTAATTTTCCAAAATTAAGACAATTGTCTTGAAATCAATCCATTCGTTGCCTTCTACAAAATTCTTACATAGTAGCAGATCTTTTGTGGCTTGTGCATTTATTATTGTTTTTTTCTGACCTCCCTTCTTAAACTCTGCAAAACCCATTCAAGCATCTGCTGCCCAAACCTTAAACAATACCAAGTCTAATGTTTCCATTGTTACCAATTTCACTGTTGGTCATTGTACTTTGGTCACCAGTGCCTTGTTGCACAGTGCTTGAGCTCAAATCCCTCTCGTCTGCAAGACCCCTCCCAAACAAGGGTCATTGTGTATCCATTTTTGTGTGTCCACCATTGGGTCCATAGCTTCATTGCCTTGGTTCTTGGCTCAAATTTCCTTTCCTCTGGCTCGCCATCTTTCTTCTCGAATAAATTGCTATCTTTTTGTTCAATGATGTCTCTCTATTAAAACTGCCATGTAAGTTCCAATTGTTCTTGTTAGAATATGAGTATTATCAATTAATTGTCACAGGATGCATGGACCATACTTTTAATATGCCAGTAGCTAAAAAGTTTTGAGAAATGTTGCTGCCATCTCGCAGAGGGTGACTTTACACATGCACAGCCTTTCCTAGCATCACCTTTTCTGATATCCTGAGCAACATTCATCGGCCTGCTCCAGGGTTATCTTGACATTTGGCTTGGAGGTCCTAAAATTAGCAAGCCCCAAGTCTGAGTCTACCTTAAAATATTTTATTTCCTTTTATGTCGTATTGTGTTTTGGCAACTAAAGTACAACATCTGGTCAGATAGCAAGACTAAGATAGAAGGGGAGACACTGAGCTCAAGGTATGAATATAGGAAACTGGGTCAGCTGGTGGACCCAACTTTTACTACAATTGGAGAGCATGCACGCAAAGTTGATCGGTGAGTTTCTTGGGAATCTTTATTATCCTTTTGTTTCTGGTAAACAATTAAAGGCGCTAAACTGTTGTGGACATTTCTTCTTGTAATAAGACCTGTTGGTTAGCAGTGACCAGTCAATATCCTTGGAAAGACTTAACAAGCCTTTTAATACAAATTTTACTGTGGAACTTGTTATTGGCAGGGAGGGAACCTGCAGCTGTTTTTGATGGGGTTTTGCTGTAGGGCTCAGTAGAAAGTTGGATGAACGCACTCCAGTCTGGATTTAATAAGCATAGTTTAAGTAGTGCAAATTTTATCAAGAATGCAAGAAATAAAAGTTATTTTTTTATTTTGTACATTATATATGAAAAGTGTAGGAAAGAACTGCAGATGCTGGTTAAATCGAAGATAGACACAAAATGCTGGAGTAACTCAGTGGGACAGGCAGAATCTCTGGAAAGCAGGAATGGGAGACCCTTCTTCAGACTTAAGGGTTTTGATCCGAAGCGTCACCCATTCCCTCTCCCCAGAAATGCTGCCTATCCCGCTAAGTTATTCCAGCATTTTGTATCTATTTTATAAATGAAAAGGCTTGGCTGTTGGAAGCACACCCATGCTTCATCACCAAGGAAAGCCTACCTTTACTCCAAATAAAATCAAGTTCCAACCACTGTGAGAAGGTATTGGGTCTCTGTCCTAGGCATGGAAACAGCTCTCTGGAAACACTGGTTGAAGTCAAAAGACCATGCACAGAATATATTGCTTTTTAATCAAATGTATTGATTAAATGTGCCTCATTCTAGTGCCTCAACCATTCTGTGGAAACCCATTTTGCAACTAAACAAAATCCGTACAGATATATTTCCTTATTTCACGTATTTTACAGCAACTTTGAGAAAAGCAGTGTTAATTTTAGTTGGTGTACTGGTACTGATCAATGTGTTTGTCAGGACAATTCTGACAGGGAGTCCTCCTGCAGCTGCTCAAAGCACTGTTGTGTAATGACATGTGAATTATATTAAACTTACGATAACTAGAATGGAAGCAGAAACTTCTGATTTTAAACTTTTTTAAAAAATCAAAGTTTTCATGGGACCTTTTCCTGCCTGCCTTTCAGTTCATGTTTCTAGTAAATGATTTGTCATTTTGGAAATTTGGAATAGCAGAAAATCTGCCAACGTTATTCTTCAATGCTGTGCGAGAAGGTGGCTCTGTCTCAAGATTTGTTGCACACTCATCCCCTTGCCAATAAGAAGAAGTGCACATGGATGGGAGGTGAAGAGGGACAAAGAAGAGAACACTGTCTTGGTAGTTACCTGGGTTCTTGAATGCCAGCCATCTGGTATAAGGAGATGTGAACTTGTAGTTTGGTGAATCCAGTGAAAGTGAAAGCAGAACAAACATCTCACACGACGTTATGAAAATTAGGAACACAGGATAGAACCAGTCGAAGATGATTTTTGATGCATTTTGCTTAGTTTCAAGGCCTAGAAGACTGGATTTAATGCGGGTAAATAGAAATAGTATAAATGGGTGGCATGGATGTGGTAGGCCGGGAGGGAGGGGGGAGGACAGTGACGGTGGCAAGACAATGCAGGTGGAGTTGATGGGACTGTGAAGAATAATAGAATTTGTTTTTTGACCATAAGACATGAAGCAGAATTAGGCTATTTGGCCCAGCGATGATGGGCATGATTGTGGTGGCTGATGGGCCAGTTTCCGGTGTAATTCTATGAGCATAAAAGTAATTGACTGGAAATAGACCGTAGTCATAAAGCATTGAAACAGGCCCCTTCAGCACAACTTGCCCACGCTGACCAAGATGCCTCATCAACACTAATCCCACCTGCCTGAATCTAAATCTTTCCTGTTCATGTACCTGTCCAAATGTCTTTTAAATGTTGTTATAAGGTGTGCAGTTCTTCTAAGTTAAGAGTCAGTAAAGTCTACACTCATTACACAATAGAGATTTGGAGCCATGTTGCTGTGGATGTGCTTCATATTGACAGTAGTGTGTAATCCTTAGCACACCCAGCAAAGTACTTAACAATTTTAAACAACCGAATGCTATAATGGTACGTCTGTGCATGCCTGTCTGGCTCGAGGGTATGAATGCATACATTGGAATGATTTTGGAAAGTGTTAGAATGGAATAAAGTAGTCTTAAAAAGTGGAGCTTTGTTTATGTGAGTCATAGTTTTAAAGAATTGAAATGAAAGAGGGAAACCAGGGAAGTTTCTGAACCAAAACAGCTGGTGGGGGAGGGGTAGTTTTTTGGGGAGAAAAAATAGAGATTGCTGCTTGGAAGGGGTGGGGGTGGGGAAATCATCGCAATGTTCTTAAAAGAAACTTCAAACTCCCATGTGGAGAGATGTATCCAATTATTTTTTAAAAGGGCCAGTTTATCAAAAGTACTTTTATTTTTAATAAAAGGGGAAGCAAAGGTATTGTTCTCTTCTTTATGCTGTTCAGCTGGTTTTTCAGATGCGATATTCTTGTTCCACTCGAATGTAAAAAATATATCTTCACTTAGGTAATCCGAGACCAAGATATTGACCCATAAAATGCAATAGAAAATGTCTTTACTCAGTGATGTATATGTGGAACTTGTACCTAGCAGAGTACTTTTGGCAGTTACGGTCACCCCTGAGGCTTCTGCGCACCAGGGGAAACATAGACAATAGGTGCAGGAGGAGGCCATTCGGCCCTTCGAGCCAGCACCACCATTCAATGTGATCATGGCTGATCATTCTCAATCAGTACTCCATTCCTGCCCTCTCCCCATACCCCCTGACTCCGCTATCCTTAAGAGCTCTATCTAGCTCTCTCTTGAATGCATTCAGAGACTTGGCCTCCACTGCCTTCTGAGGCAGTGAATTCCACAACTCTCCACAACTGAGGCAGTGAGATTTACAACTCTCTGACTGAAAAAGTTTTTCCTCATCTCCGTTCTAAATGTCCGACCCTTTATTCTTAAACTGGCCCCTGGTTCTGGACTCCCCCAACATTAAGAACATGTTTCCTGCCTCTAACGTGTCCAACCCCTTAATAATCTTTATGTCCCAGCATCTCCATATAACTCAAGACCTTAAGGCTTGATGAATCTTCTCTGCACCTTTTCCAGCTTAATGACATCTGTCCGATGGCTAAGTGACCAGTATCATGCACAGTGGTCCAAATATGGTTTCACTAATATCTTGTACAACTGCAGCATGAGCTTCCAACTCCTGTACTCCATAACCTTACCGATGAAGCAAGCTTGCTACATCCCCTGTCTATCTGTATCGCCACTTTCACGATACTGTGTACCTGGACTCCCAGGTCATCTAGTTCTACAATACTCTTCAAAGCAACTGCAGCTACAGCAGAACATCTCAGCTTCTAAGCTCAATGTCCTTACCGATAAATGTCAGCGAAGCAAATGCCTTGCACAACTAGTAGCAGTTGTAGAAGACATTGGCGAGGTTGCACTTGGAGTACCGTATTCAGTTTTGCTCACCCTGCTATTGAAAAATTACAAAGGGTAAAGATGGGATGAATCACTTTCCCAGGCAAGGCAAATAAAGAACTTGAGGGCGTAGATTTAAGGAGAGATAGATTTCACACAGAGGAAGATGCGTCAATGCAATGAGCTGCCAGATAAGTGGTTATGCCAAACACAATAAAATCAAAACAGACGTGGATAGGCAAGGTTTTGAGGGATATTGGTCAAACGCTGGCAAATGGGACCAGCTTAGCTCACAGGCATCTGGTTGCATGGGCTAGTTGGGCCGAAGGGCCTGTTTCCATGCTTTATAACTAAACTTCTGCGTGCTTTCACTAATTAGATCTATTTATTCCAGGTGTGTAACCCGGGAAAATTTATTCTAACCTTGCTTCTGGTTGGCACTTGCATGTTTCTATTAATTAGTTGCCTCATTATTTCCATCATCAGTCATGAATGTTTAACCAGTTGCCTGTAGAATGAAAGTCAACTGAAGTCATGCTGACCTTTTGAGGATTAGTGTCACTATATCAAGTGCAAAACTCAGTTGTGATCACTATAGTTGAACAGTTATTTAATGCATGTGAAAAAAACAAGTAATTAGTATTTTCCATGCATCAAACTTATGGCCCTTCTTAATTTCTTTATAGAGCCCCATAAAGTAGATTTTCATCATTGCTTGGACAATGATGAAGCACCTGTGCGTTTTGGAACAGCAGTTTTCCACTCTCGACTACTCACAAGCAGTAACATTTAAAATCCACCTCCTGTTTATACCAAGTCCAAGGCTATGTCTTGTAGCCTGTAGAAATATAAAATTAGTTGGTCTAAATTTCAGAACAGTAGTAGTATACAATAAATTAAGATTCTCAGTCTAACGTACTAAATGCTCGTGGAATCTGTAACATATTTGGATGCGTTTCAGGTTTATTTTTCAACAAGTGAATATTCAAAGTTTCAAGCCTTTGACACCATTGGCACTCTGTCATCCATATTGTAGCCATTGCTGCTTTTGGCAACAAGACGACTTACGCAATAAATAGCCTGGAGTCTGTGGTAGAACAGGGAGACCTGGAGTCTGTGGTAGAACAGGGAGACATGGAGTGTGTTGTGGAACAGGGAGACCTGAAGGTTACAGGTATGTTGTTTCTGAAAATTGGCAATACAGGTAGACAGAATGGTGAAGAAGGTGCCTAGCACGCTGGCTTTCATTGGTCAGGTCATTGAGTACAGGAGTTAGAACTTTATGTTGCAATTAATAAAGGTAGTTGGTGCGACCACAGAGAGAATTATTGTGTGTTGTTCAGGTTGCCCGGTTGTAAGAAATATGTCATTAAACTGGAAAAGGGTGTAGAAAGGAATCATGATGAAGTTGCCAGGACTGGAGGGCTTGAGTTATAAGGAGATGCTGGATAGACAGGGGCTTTCCTCCTTGGAGCATGGTGAGGTGAGGAGTGAAGTATAGCGGTATATAAGACCATGAGGGACATGGATAAAGATGATGGCTGCCATCATTTTCCTAGGGTAGGGGAATCTAAAACTAGAGGCCATAGGTTTAGGGTAAGATGTGAAAGATTTAAAAGGGACATGAAATCTTTTCCCCATCACCTTAAACCTCTGGTTCTTGATTCCCCTTATTCTGGGCAAAGGATTGTATGTTTACCTGATTTATTCCTCTCGGGGTCTTGTACACTTCTATAAGATCACCCCTCATCTTCCTGTACACCAAGGAATAAAGTCTTATCCTACTCAACTTCTCACTACGGCTCAGGCCCTCGAGTCCTGGCTACATCCTCGTAAATCTTCTCTGCACCCTTACCAGCTTGACAACATCTTTCCTATAACATGGTGACCAAAACTGAACACAATGCTGTAAATGTAGCTTCAACAATGTCTTGTATAACTGCAACATGACCTCCCAACTTCTATACTCACTAATAGGTTGACATACTTAGTTTACTGAATCAGACACAGCCCATAAATCTAAAGGTAGTGATTCACTTCTCCGCTGCAGGCTGTATTGTTTAAAGCCTTCTCAAAGAATAAAAGGAAGTTAGTTGCATGATCTGGTAAATTCAGAACAAAAAACACAATATGCTATAAATATACAAGTTACACATCACCAATGATGACAGCGATAACATTTCGAATCAGTGATCTTTGATCAGAACCTTTTCAAGAGTTTAGGGACCTGAATTATTAACTGTCTCTCCCCACAAGGCACTGCCTGACTTTAGAATTTTCAATACTTTTGTTCAGCCTTTTGTTTCTTTTTGATTTTCAGCACTTGCAGTATTTTGTTTTTTTATTAATGTTCTTTGTGACCTGTAAAAATATACTGAAAAATCTGTGCTGTGAAATTCTAATTTTAATAATGTACCAATCCATACTTACTGCTTTGTAAACTAATTTTGCGTATTATAGTTCCATTTCATAATGTATTTCAAACTTTTATGGCTATTAATTTTCATTTTAGTTTCAGAGTCTCTATGATGTTAACATTAAATATGTATTTTTTTCATTGGCGTGCTATATAATGTTTAAACTGGAGTCTCACGGCAGCAGTTGTCTGAAATGAGGAACTTCTCATTGTGGAGGCTGCCATTTCCTTGTGGGGAGTTAACTTGAAAGTCAACAATGGGTCATGTAGTTTTATGCTGATGACAGCTGAATCTGGCTCTAAGTGGCAGTCTAGAAGTTGGCCACTGTTGTATTTTTCGGAGATGGAACGAACACTTCTCCATCACACTAGGACTTGTTCTTCCCGATTATATTAGAACAATCAAATGCTGTTTACCATGTTATAAAGTTGCACTTTGCCAATTGGAACATTCCAAAACTTCACATTATCCAGTAGATTGTATGCATAGATTGATCTGCTCTTTTTTAAAATCCTCTGTCCCCAATTTATTTCCCTGCTGCCACTTCCTGTAGGACAGTAACCATTGCTAGGGTGCAGCTAAAACCGTTTACTGCCTACGTAACCGTTGAGGTTTTAACTAAGACACTGAATATCAATATGCTTTTAAACCATGGAGGTATCACCAATACCTTTGGTCCAGTTCTCCCTGCAATTTTCAGCAGGAATCCTGACAACAGTAAATTGGAATGTTGCCTGTTTTTAGTCTGATGAAACATCTGTTCATTTCCCTCCAGGTGCTGACTGACCTGCAGGCGTTTAGTTTGGTTACACAACATGGAAATGACCCTTTGGCCCACTGAGTCCACACTGACCATCGATCACCCCTTCACACCAGTTCTATGTTATCCCACTTTCACATCCACTCCCTGCACATTAGGGACAATATAAAAAGGGCCCGCCCGAGAATCCCGCGCATGCGCACATTCCCGCACATGCGCACACTTCAACCTACAAACCGGCACATCTTTGGGATGTGGGAGGAAGCCAGAGCAACTGAAGGAAACCCACAAGGTCACAAGTCAAGATCAAACCCATGTCTCTGGCACTGTAGGTAGCAGCTTTAGCAGCTGCCCCACTGTGTGCCCTAGTTCCTCCAGCACTTTGTATTTTGCTCAAAGTTTCATATCTGTGCTCTTTTGTGTCATCTAGTTTTAATGCAAACGCTAGCTGAATCACATGTATATGTTATCACATACACAATTAAATTATTACCTTATCTGAGATCAAATATGCAAGTGAAGAATATTAAATTGAAACCTTTAAAACTGAGAACAGACAAAATCACTTTTGAAAGTTATTGTAAAATTTACACACACCTGCTGTGTGGCCCATCATGTGGCTTTGGACTAAAATGTAAATTGCATTAGTCTTCAAATGTGATATCCTGCTTGGCATTTAAATTTTTTATGAACGAATGAAAGGTGCTTGGTTGCTAAGAAGATGATAAAGCTGGTTAGTATACTGTATCTGAAATGAAAACAGAAAATGTTGGAAATACCCAACAGATTAGGCGGCATCTCTGGGCGGAGAGGAAGTGCAAAAGGACTGCTGAATCTGGAGCAAAAAAAATACACGTTGCTGGAGGAAATCAGTGGGACTAGAAACTGAACTGGTTGTCAAAGCAATTTCTGTGGAAGGGGCTTTCCATTGGCGTTTGGAAAGAACCTGCACTGCCCTGAGTCACTGTCAGCTGTGAGGCAGCTTCCTGAAAGAAAGTCACATCTACCTGGTGTGGTAAAAGGAGAAGGAAGTACACCTGTCAGTTGGATATTTGGCTGTTTGTCAAAGAATGAAGTTGTTGATCAACTACGTACAGTGTCGGGTTTCAGACAACTCCCATCAGAGTTCCTTTTTCCTCAAAAGTACCCATAATCTCTTTTGTTCACCCTCTCGAACTGATGGTTTCTAACATTGGAATAACATCTTTAACGTGATGTTCTTTGCCTCTATATTTGCATAGTGCACGCGCCTCGTAGTACTTATAATTATGTCTCCAATATCTTCAAAGACTCTTGCCTGTGAACTGTGGAAAGAAAGCTTATTTTCCAGCTTCATTTGGCAACTGCTCTGCCCAAGACTGACCGCGAGAAATTGCAGGAGGTCGTGAATGCACCCCATCCATCGTGCAAACCAGCCTCCTTCCACCCTCCATTCCCCACCCCATCGATTCCATCTATACCACATTGTAAAAGCGACCCACATAACCAAGGACCACTCACACCCCAGTCATTCCCTCTTCTCATCTCCTCTTGGACAAAAATACAAAACTTTGATTCTGATTCAGGAATTAATTTGTCCCTGAAACGACTGAACAGATTTCATAAACTACGGGTATAGTCCAGATCTCCCAACCTGTGCATTGTGGCCCCTGCACTTTCTTTCACCTGCGCTTTGTAACTATAGCACTATAACATTGCAATGCTACATTCTGCACTCTGGTATATCTTGCACTCCCTGTGATACTTGTTTCTAAATCTAAATGAACAAAGTTTTCAGTTTATTTTGGTACACGTAACAATGGTCTACCAATAAGGGAGAGAAAATGGGCAGATGGAACCAGGCAGTGTAGGGTATGGAGTTTAGTTAACCGGGTGATGGGGAGGAATATAAAGGGAGAGAGAACCTGGGTGGACTGGTGTGAAACTGGGGAAGGAACGGGGGGGGGGGGGGGTACCTGAAATTGGAAAAGGAGCAGGTTAACATTTCAGCATGATCTGTCATCACAGCTTTCTGGTGACGTCTTTGAACTGACTAATCCCTGCATTTTCTGGGTTTTTAAAAAAATCTCCAGCTCATTCTATTTTCTTGCTCTTGTTCAATGCTTGTTTTTAAATTTCTGACCATTTAAGAGATTTTAAATTAGTTTTTAATAGCCTATAATCATTTAGGATTTGATGCAGTTTCCTACAAAATGGGTGTCATCAGCTTGCAATTACGTGGTAACTAATAGAATGAAATTTCACATTGGTTTGTTATCATTGTGAAGCAAAGTTTGCTACCAAACCGTCCAAGAAAAAATTGACCTATCCATGTTCTTCAGGGATGCTGCCTGATCTGCTGAGTTATTCCAGCATTTTGTCTTTCCTTGCTAAACCAGCATCTGCAGTTCCTTGTTTCTAAAACTAAATTTGACGCAGGTGATCAAAATGTAATTTAAAAATCATTAAGTTTCTAAAAGGATGGATTTAACACATCTTACACTAGCTTTCCAAATTACTGCTGCAACACAGTCAGTGCAGCAGCAACTCGCCTTCTAAACATAGCACAAAAAGTAAGGAAATTTGTGTTTGGTAGATTATTTCTTTGTTGTAACAATGCTTCTTGGCAATAAATCTTATACCGTTGGAAAGCCTGTTTATTTCCCTTTTAAATGGTGCCACATTTGTAAGGAACATGCATTTGTGGGATGAGCAGCAGAGCTGAGTATGTGGGTTGCGCCCATGAAAAATCTGCCAAATCTTCTCTGCCAATGCCAAACAGCTTATTCTGCCATTGACTCTTGTTCGGTGTTGTTTGGTGGATTGGATGATTGAAGTCTGAAGAAACAAGACATATTGGCAATTTAACAATTTATTCATTTAATAAACAGGAGCCTCAGTAGCGTGTGGAAGAACCATACACAGCCACAACAGCCTGGCACCTCCTCCTCATGCTGGTCACCAGCCTGGTCACACACTGTTGTGGGATGGCATCCCATTCTTCAACCAGCATTTGTCGCAAGTCAGCCAACGTGGTTGTGTTGGTCACTCTGGCACGAACAGCACGCCCAAGCTGATCCCACAAGTGTTCAATGGGGTTGAGGTCAGGACTGCTGGCAGGCCATTCCATCCTCTCTACTCCCAAATTCTGGAGGTAGTCTCTGAGAAACCCTGCTCTGTGGAGGCGAGCATTGTCATCTTGGAGGATAGAGTTCGGTCCCAGACTGTGGAGATATGGGATTGCCACTGGTTGCAGAATCTCATCTCGATATCTCTCTGCATTGAGATTGCCTCCAATGATGACAAGCCTCGTTTTTCCAGTGAGGGAGATGCCGCCCCACACCATCACACTGCCTCCACCAAAAGATGTTACTCTATCGGTGCAGCAATCAGCATAGCGTTCCCCGCGTCTTCTCCACACTTTGACCCTATGATCCAACTGCCGTAGGCAGAATCTGGACTCATCGCTGAACATAACGTTCCTCCACATGTTCAGGTTCCAGTGCACGTGTTGCCGACACCAGCGCAAACGGGCCTGACGGTGAAGGGCAGTCATGGCAGGCCTCCTGGCAGCCCTATGAGACCGGAGATCGGCTGCGTGCAGTCTGTTCCGAATTGTCTGGGCAGAGAGCCGTCGGCCATATCGTCCTGCAAACCTTGACTGCAAATCTGTAGAAGACAGCCTACGGTTCCTAAGTGCTGACAGGGTGAGGAAACGGTCTTCTTCGGGTGTCGTCTTCTTGGGACGCCCACTTCGCGACCTGTCTCTGACATCCCCCGTTATATGGAACTTGGCATTAACTTTGGAGATAGTACTAGGGCTCACTCCAAATAATGCCGCAACTTGGTTTTGCGGAACACCAGCTTGAAGTTGCCCTATCGCACGGGCCCTATCCAGATCAGTCAAACGTGGCATGCCGATTCTTGGAGCAGACACCTACTGACCACTGTAGCAGGGCCCATGCTCACAGATGCTGCCAATCAGGTGCCAATCAGGCACCTGATTGTCAGCACCTGGAGGTACCAGAAGCTCAAAACAAGAGTCAATAGCAACAGCAGAATAAGCTGTTTGGCATTGGCAGAGAAGATTTGGCAAATTTTTCATGGGCGCAACCCATATACTCAGCTCTGCTGCTCATCCCACAAATGCATGTTCCTTACAAATGTGGCACCATTTAAAAGGGAAATAAACAGGCTTTCCAACTGTATAAGATTTATTGCCAAGAAGCATTGTTACAACAAAGAAATAATCTACCAAACACAAATTTCCTTACTTTTTGTGCTATGTTTATATGTTTCCATAAATAGTAAGGACATAATGGTCCGATCATCTGGTAAATGTTGATTAAGGGATACATTTTGGCCAAGACACTGAATAACTCTGCTGCCACTCATCAAAATAGTTCAAGGCAATCTCCTGTGCCTTGAGGGTCTTGGTTTAATGTCTTGCCTTCAGCAATGCAGAAATACTTTGATGTACACTGAAATATCAGCCTTGAAATTGTGCTCAGGTTTCTGGAATACAACAGGAGCTCTAAGCTCCTAACACAGAGAATGTGCGCTCTAATTCAGCCACAGTTGATACAAAAGCTGCTTAAGGCTCCGCTTTAAAGGAAGAAAGAGAAGCAGAGCACTGAGGTTTGGGAAGAGCATTTTGGAACTTGACAGCTTGAATTTATGAGGGAGAGCATGAGCCCTGGCTCCCGCATCACTGATCCAGCTACTCTGAGTGCCAGTCTCTCTTTGGTTTTGTGAATGTGTGGGGACCGCCGTGAAGAACAATGGAGGCCCCGGTGTGGGGGACCGCCGTGATGGATGGTGGGAGAACAAAGGGGGGCCCGGTGTGGGGGACCGCCATGATGGATGGTGGGAGAACAAAGGGGGGGCCAGTGTGGGGGACCGCTGTGAGGGATGGTGTGAGAACAATGGAGGCCCCGGTGTGGGGGACCGCCGTGATGGATGGTGGGAGAACAAAGGGGGGCCAGTGTGGGGGACCGCTGTGAGGGATGGTGTGAGAACAATGGAGGCCCCGGTGTGGGGGACCGCCGTGAGGGATGGTGGGAGAACAAAGGGGGTGCCAGTGTGGGGGGACGGCCGTGAGGGATGGTGTGAGAACAATGGAGGCCCCGGTGTGGGGAACTGCCGTGATGGATGGTGGGAGAACAAAGGGGGGGCCAGTGTGGGGGACCGCCGTGATGGATGGTGGGAGAACAAAGGGGGGCCCGATGTGGGGGACCGCCGTGAGGGACAGTGGAGGCCCCTGTGTGTGGGGGACCGCCGTGAGAAAATGGGGGGGTGGTGTGGGGGAGGGAGGGCACTCTAGTTTCAGAATCCTCTGCCCAGGGGATAAGTCTGTGTTTGTTTGTTTATTTGTTCCGGTGAAGGCGCTGTGCACATGGCAGCCAGCCAACAGTCGCTTGTCTTTTTCTTTTTGTTTTCACTTTTAATTTCAAGCTTTCATGTACCTTGTGTGTTGTGACTGTTGGCAAACCAGTTTCCCTCCGAGGATGAATAAAATCGTATCGTATCACCGGGTTGCTTTTTTTTTCAGTGTTTATTTGGCATGAGAAGCTGCTGATCGGTTTTGCTGTGTTTGGTACAGCTGTTGATGCATAGCAAGGTGCATGTATGTGTAAGAAAATAACTGCAGATGCTGGTACAAATCGAAAGTATTTATTCACAAAATGCTGGAGTAACTCAGCAGCTCAGGAGAGAAGGAATGGGTGACGTTTCGGGTCGAGACCTGACATCAGTCTGAAGAAGGGTCTCGACCCGAGACGTCACCCATTCCTTCTCTCCTGAGATGCCGGCTGAGTTACTCCAGCATTTTGTGAATAAATACCTTCAAGGTGCATGTATGTGTTGGCTAGATAGTGTGTGGATGGCAGGTCACATGAGTAGGCTGCTTTGTTTTCTACTCCAGATGACATTGTTGCAAGAATTTCTTTGTTAAATTCTTTTGACTGTTTACTGATGCCATCCATACAACCAGATTCATGAATTCCACAATTTGCTAGCTTTAGGACTTTCAATAGCATGTCCTGGATTATTGGCATAGTGCATTAAGCATTATAGTCACTGTCCCTTAGGAAGCCTTGTCACATAACAAACATACCATACCAGCTTTGCAGATAACTTTAAAATCAATAGAGCGGAAGGTCTACATTCAAGGATAAGTGTTCTAATGGGTGTCGTTTGTCTCTAATTAGTGTGGTTTGTTAGAAACCTATGCATTATTCAGACTGTTGCTCACTGAAAGTTGTGCATTCCTGTTTTCCAAGATCACCAATTAAATTAATAAATCTCAATACTGCTTTGAGAATGTGCTGAAAGTATTCCGTGGCTGTGAGGGTTTTGCGTGAACTCAGCTTGAGAACTAATTGCTGCCCGGCCTTGGCCAATAACACCCTGATATGGTGTCAGATTAGTAATCTTACTAAATCAAATGATGTGGGTCCAGAAACCGTAGCGGTTTAATCAATTTCTAACTAAATTATCGCAGGGACAAGCTTGAAAATTACTTTACGTCAGTGAATTGCAGCATGAGTAAGCTAACTGATAGCATTAACCCATGGTCATTTGACTCGATTAGGCATGCAAGTATCGGCATGACCAAATTATCTCACGTGGCCATGAAACCCTGTCTACAACTTGTGACAGACTGTTGCCTGAAATCTGCCCAAGTACGACAGATGCTCAGAGGACCAAGTCCACAAATCACAACTGCTGTTGTTAAATGCACAAGTTAAACTCAATTTAACATTAAAAAAATTATGATTTAAGTATGTCATTTTTAAAGAGATACAGACGCACCTCGTCACGCAAGGGTTATGTCCCCCAATCTCTTACATAAATCTTTTTTTTTACGCGTCGGAATCGCCTTAAACCATAGGAGATGCAACGCCTATCCCTATACCTCCTCCCGCAACTCTGTCCAAGGACTCCGACAGTTTTTTCAGGCAAGGTAGAGGTTCACTTGCACCTCTTCCAACCTCATCTACTGTATTCGCCGATCCAGGTGTGGACTCCTATATATCGCCAATACTAAGCGCGGACTGGGTGATTGTTTCGCTGAACACCTTCTCTGAGTCCGCCTTGGTCTACACAATCTCCCGGTTGCCAAGTCTGTGGATATTTTTCAGGCAGAGATAGATAGATTCTTGATTAGTACGAGTGTCAGGAATTATGGGGTGAAGGCAGGTGTATGGGGTTAGGAGGGAGCGATAGATCAGCCATGATTGAATGGAGGAGTAGACTTGATGGGCCGAATGGCCTAATTCTGCTCCTATCACATATGACCAAACACTTTATTTCCCTTTCCTGTACTGGGCCTCCACTGTCAGTAAGGCCAAATGCAAATTGGAGGAACAGCACTTTGTATTTTGTTTAGGCAGCTTACAACCCAGGGCTATGATATTTATTTCTCTAACTTCGTAACCCTTGCTTTCCCTCTTTCCGTCCTTCCCTCCCCCTCCCCCCTAGTCATTGTACTAGTTTCACTGTTCCACTGAGTTCCACTGTTTTATTGTTCGTTATCACCTGAAGAATGTGGAATCCGCTGTGATGGATGTATATGTTAAACTTTATTTTATATGGGTGTGTCTTGTTGCTTTTTATTTAGTATGGCTGTATGGTAACTCAAATTTCACTGTACCTTAATTGGTACATGTGACAATAAATTGATCTTGAATCTTCCCCACAGCCACCAATGGATCACGATGTACTCTACCTTTCCTTGATCATCATTGCTGGCTTTGATCTGTCATTTTGAATATCTTTCATTAATTTGCTCTATATACCTTTTCACATCTCTCCATTCCCTCTCCCCTGACTCTCAGTCTGAAGAAGGGTCTCGCTCCAAAACGTCACTATTCCTTTTCTCCAGAGATGCTGCCTGACCTGCTGAGTTATTCCAGTACTTTGTGTCTATCTTCGGTGTAAACCAGCGTTTGCAGTTCCTTCCTACACTTCAAGATCTCCTGTTGGCCTGACTAAACCAACCTACCTCAGTACCATGGCTTTGTGTTTTAGGATTTGAGCAATGGGCCAGTGCTTGTGACTCAATATAAATGAAAATACATCAAATTAATTACACCATTTGACAGTCTATTGTGTTATTAGTCTCTTTTGGGCAGAACAAATTCAAAGTATTCTCTCCCTGGGGTTGTACTCTGCGCTGAATCATTAATGTGCTTTATCAAATATTCTTATTAGTTGCAACCCAAGCACTGTTGTGTTTAGGATGAGTCTTAAAGTTAATTGAGAAATTTATATAGTCCTAAAGCGTGGAAACAGGCCCAACCTGCCCACACCGGCCTACATGTCCCATCTACACTAGTACCACCTGCCTGCTTTTGACCCATATCCCACAACCTGTTCTATCCATGAACGTGTCTAAATGTTTCTTGTGTTATGTGATTGAAGTACTGACTGGGTGGAATAGACTTTCTTGGTCTCAATGACCATTGTTCCAGATATGGACATATTGTTGCGTGAGATTGATCCTTTCCATAAAGTGTACTCATTGTCTGACTTTAGGCAGATCTGCCCAGTACGTTGGTGAACAATTAAAATACTAGTTTGGGTCACATTACATTTCTGAATAGTAGCAATCCGGTGTCGTTTTAACTTTTTTAAAAAAAGAGTTTGACCTCTATCACAGACTTTGTTTTTTAAATTATTGCAAGCTTGTGCTGCAGTTAACCGAAGACCATTCTTGCAAGGCATGCACCGCGCCAAAACTGCCAGTGAAATATTGCAGCAAGGAGAAGTCGGCCAGTGTTTTATGGTGTCTTTTCTGGTCCAGAAGGTTTTTTTTGTATTGTGTTCAAACAGCCTCCCACCTATTTCACCCCACATAACACACATGGAATAGCGTGTTACATAATTCTTTGAGGAAAGATAGCTTTTTTTTGTCATTTTGTATACATGAACAGAATCACAATGGATGCAATGTTTTTGCAATTCCAAATTGAAACAGAATGTTTTATTCTTCCTAGTTGGATTCTATTCATCAATTACTGGCAGTGAAACAGAAGGTAACACTCATTTGCGTCTGAACCTTGGAAACGCCACAGAAATTCATTGAGTTTTATTATCATGCTATCATTTCTGTAACTAGCAACTCTTTTACACCCTATAACCATAAATGGACACTTGATGCCCACGCTTAGACAATGTGTACCAATTGCCTGACGGGTGCAAGGTGGAAGCAGCCACATTTTTGTCGCTTTATCTTCATGCGTTCTTGCTCGCTCGCTCCCAACATTTCTGGATAGTGCTGCGGACTAAGACCTTGTCGACCTCCAGGTCTTTTGATATCAAGGTAATTAAACAGCAAATTTGTAACTAAAAATGATGGCTAGCTTTACATTCTGCCACGCAGTAAACAAACTGGCTATCCTGATTCACTAACAGTCAGAATAGAGGTGATAGGGGAATTACCAAATCAAGCTTTGATGACTGCTGGAGGCAACTAATTTTTAATTGATCACATTGAGAGGTAACTAATTTTTTTTATTGGTGTAATGATCCTGCCTCCTTTGGAAGAAGTTGATTTGGTGTCTGTTTTCCTCTGTTCGTTGAGATGATATTTACGGAATAAATTGCCTTCTGAGCCTCTGATTAACTTCAACTCAAAGATGTTGTTAATCAATAATCTGAAACAGAAAAGTCTACAAATACTCGTGCTGCCTGACCAGTTATGTGAAGGGGGAAAAAAATGAAGTCAACATTTCAGGTAAAAAAGGTCATTGACCTAAAATGTTAACTTCATATTTTCCATCTGCAGCATTTTGCTTTATAAAAAAGAAATGCTGCATTCTGTAACTGCCCAGCTGATATCAACTGCAGAAGCACAGAACTTCAAAATAGTTTCCACTGCTAAAGTGTGTTTCCATTTACTTGAACCCATGTCAAGTTTAATTGCTTCTTAGTTGTACTTAATTAAATACTTGCCTTCCTTACTTATACAACCCAGCGGTATAAATATTGATTTCTCTAACTTCAAATAACCCCTCTCTTCCCATCCCTCCCCCACCCTAGTCGAGGTATTAGTTTTACTGACATCCTGTTGAGTTCCACTCTGTATAATTCGTTATCACCTACCCCACGGCCAGCAATGGACTGTTGTGGGCTCCACCTTTCCTTGATTATTGTTGCTTTTTACATATCGTCACGTCATTTGTCCTAAGTACTGTCTATATATCTCTCGTTCACCTTTCCCCTGACCCTGAAAAAGGGTCTTGACCCGAAACAGTCTCACATGGGTCTCAACTCGAAACATCACCTATTCCTTTTCTCCATATTTACTACCTTACTGTGTCCTTGGTTGTGCAAAGGTCTATCTGTACGATTAGACAGAAATAACTAGATCTTAAAAAATGAAAGATATTGCAATCACGCAGTATAATTGTGTCACAGTGTTATTTGATATCAGTAGTTTTTTGCAGATTGAAGGAAGCCATGTGCTTGGTCTGCTCCCTAAAACCAAGATCACTGATATATGGTTTGTAAAGGAGCACATTGTGGCCGCATTGTGAACAGCTGGAACATCACTATGCCAACGGCTAAACTATATAGCCCATAGGTGCAGGAGGCGGCCATTCGGCCCTTCGAGCCAGCACCGCCATTCAATGTGATCATGGCTGATCATTCTCAATCAGTACCCCGTTCCTGCCTTCTCCCCATACCCCCTGACTCCGCTATCCTTAAGAGCTCTATCTAGCTCTCTCTTGAATGCATTCAGAGAATTTGCCTCCACTGCCTTCTGAGGCAGAGAATTCCACAGATTTACAACTCTCTGACTGAAAAAGTTTTTCCTTATCTCAGTTCTAAATGGCCTACCTCTTATTCTTAAACTGTGTTCTGGACTCCCCCATGGCCTACCTCTTATTCTTAAACTTGTTCTGGACTCCCCCAACATTGGGAACATGTTTCCTGCCTCTAATGTGTCCAACCCCTTAATAATCTTATACGTCTCGATAAGATCCCCTCTCATCCTTCTAAATTCCAGTGTTCTAAACTAAATTCTAAACTACATGAGCAATTTCAAAAGAGCCGACATTTAAGTAAAACTAGATTCTCCAGATAGCTTGACTACTGTATGAAATCCAGGTATCTATCTGGAGTATTTTTTGTTGATTTATTAAATGAATTAAAATATATATTTAGGTTTCTCTTGCAAAACGGATCATTTTGTGAGATCAGAGCTCATTGGTTTGCACCATATTTGACAGAAATCTTTTGAAGCCTTCACCATTGTCAATTTCATTTCAGCAGTTTATCCATTATTTAAAGACATACAGCATGGCAATTGGCCCTTCGGCCCAACGTGCCCATGCCAACCCAATATGCCTCATCTCTACTGGTCCCACCTACCTGCGTTTGGCCCATACCCTTCCAAACCTTTTCCATCCATGAACTGGTTATAAATACATCAAACAAGATGGTTACATTTCCATTGGGAAGAGGTAGAAATATGCAGAGAATAATCCAGACAATTATTGCTTTAGGGTTGGTGTGAGTGGCTGTTCACCCAATGCACTCCCATCCTCTTTCAATGCCAGCTGTCTCTGTATCACATTGCATCTGTAGGTTAAATTGTGATTTTTTTAAAATATAAACATCCCACCATAACATTTTTATTTGATTTCTCGCAGCAAAGATTGGGTTTATGAAAATACATTTGTGATGCACTGGCTAGAAGTGTATACCCGGTCCTAAGCTCGATACAGCTTTTAGCCATGTCAGCATAATATTGTGTTAAGTTTTACTGGCAAGATACATTCCTAGCTGGGTTTTTTTAATATATGTACCTATTTTGACATTTCCATTTTGAATGAATTGTTGAAACTTGACAGGAAATGGGCATGGGAATTTCCTATTTTACAGTCAACAGAACTATTTTTGCATTGGCTACGGACTTTTTATCAATTACGTTAATGTTCTGTGTGATAGATGGATGTTGTCAGTGCAAAAATGGAGATGACCTTCTGTGAGTAAGACAAATCAGCACTGATAACTTGAGAATTGTCAATGTTACAGTGAAAATCGTGCATCAGTTCAGATGCTGCCCGGCTCACCAAGTTTCTTCAGCTGATTGCTTGTTGCTCCGGATTCCAGCATCTGTCTCTCTGTTCCCAATTGACAAGCTTCTTGTAAGATGTATTTAATTAATAACCTAAAGCTATTCAATCTTACAACCACCAATCCGGGCATCTTATTGTTGTTCTAGCCAGATACCTCTGAATATTCACACCATTTTCTGCTTTGATATTCTAAACAGTCTGATTTTTAAAAATGTCATTGCACATGACATGACTTGATATTACACTACTGAAAAAGCGGTGAAATGTCATTAAAAACAAACTTCTCTAATGGATATCGCCATTGAATGTTGTATTCTTTCTGAGTGCAGGCATTCCTGATTTTTGCATCAATTCCAAAAGGTGTTGTGCTAACATCGTGGCACTCCTGGTGTAGCTGGGCATGTGTCTAGATTTTTAGTGCTGTTTGCTGTCAAAGCAGTACGGTTTAATCATGCTTCAAATGTCAGCCATTACACTTCGGTAACATTTGATGATTGTTATTAATCATGTTCCATTGTACTGTGCTCCAATGAACGTTTAAGTTGCATTTTCATTTAAAAAAAGTCAGTGCAGTTATATTGAAAGTGAAATGGGTTGCAAATTTAAAATTAGTTCAAACTGTAACAGACACATTTTGACAGGTGTTTATGAAAGGCACCATTTGGAACAGCTTTTGTAGGTGCTAGCTTGAGGGAAAGCAAATTATATTAATCCACCCACATGAAGATGATGAATATAAAATAATGAGAACAGAAGTGGTGTCCTTAAATTAAAAAAAAGAATGGTAGTGATTGACAGAATAATAGAATGGTCTCTTGTTATTAGTCATAGAGTGATACAGTGTGGAAACCGGTCCTTTGGCCCAACTTGCCCACACCAACCAACAAGTCCCATCTACATTAGTCCACCTGCCTGCGTTTGGCCTATGTCCCTCTAATCCTAACCATGCACCTGTCTTAATGTTTCTTGAACGTTGCGATTTTAATTAAAATTAGTATTTCTTAGAATTTTCTTTTAATCAGTGTTCCTTTTATGTGACTAGAGAAGTTTGAACTTTCTGCTTTGCATGGCTTAGAACAAAGTAGATCGTCGATCTGGTATGTCCTGGGCCTCTGACACTCCTGAGAAAACAACTCCAGTTTGACCAACCTCACCTGAACCTTAACCCACTTGTTCTAATAGTTGCCAGGGTCTGGATCTAGAGATGCTTATGTATCTGATGAAACAGATTGAGGTTATATCAGATTGTGCTCCAGACATTTTGTCAGGAGAAGGACCCCGATGGATGGTGATAGGCAAGGAGGGCATCGCCACTTACCAGATGATGACAATCTTTTCCAAACTTGCCGGCTCCACATTAGAGTGGGGCAGTGAGGCGTAATGCGCTCCTCATCTCACGGGAGTCACTGAGTTTCCAGACTAGTTCAATCTTAATCGAAAGCCCAACGAGGGAAGACAACGTTCCCAGCTGAAAACTGAGAATGAAGTTGCCCTAGACTGTGCTTTCAAAGCCAAATACTGTGGCACTACTTCCACTACTGCTTTAAATATAATACAACACACCACTTGAAAAGGGTATCTTGGGGCTGCTAGTTTTGTGAAACGAAACTGCCGCAGGGATTGGTGTTGAAAACAGGATGAAATCTGACATGAAAATAAGTTCAAGGAGATTAAAATAAAAGTGTTTTAGGGGAGTTGATATTGGTTGATCAAATTTATGACCATTTTTACAGCGTTGAAAATCTTTTGATTCTGATTTTCACAAGAATGGAACAGTTCATGTTGATCTGACGTTTGTCAGTTTAAAGACGGTGAGCTTGGGAAAAAATTGATTTATCTAATAGTGTAGAAGCCTCTCAAGACTTGGTGGGACACTGAGCCATCACAGTATAAATACTCAGTGTGTAAGCTGTTGTGCTGGCAGGTTCATATGAAGAAAGACTGGATAGACTAGGCTTATACTCGCTGGAATTTAGAAGACTGAGGGGGGATCTTATAGAAACATATGAAATTCTTAAGGGGTTGGAGAGGCTAGATGCGGGAAGATTGTTCCCGATGTTGGGGAAGTCCAGAACCAGGGGAAGGATAAGGATAAGCTTAAGGATAAGGGGGAAGTCTTTTAGGACCGAGATGAGAAAACATTTCTTCACACAGAGAGTGGTGAGTCTGTGGAATTCTCTGCCACAGAAGGTAGTTGAGGCCAGTTCATTGGCTATTTTTAAGAGGGAGATAGATGTGGCCCTTGTGGCTAAAGGGATCAGGGGGTATGGAGAGAAGGCAGGTACAGGTTACTGAGTTGGATGATCAGCCATGATCATATTGAATGGCGGTGCAGGCTCGAAGGGCCGAATGGCCTACTCCACCTATTTTCTATGTTTCTATGTTCGTATCACAAATCCCAATCATCACTGTACTAATGAGTTGTGCTCCAACTTGCAGTGTGCTTTTGCAGTATGATTCCCATAACATCATTGACATCTAGCTCATTCGCTGGAGGACAAAGAAGGGAGAGATTGAACTTTCTTTTCACTTTCCATCACAGAGAGGAATGCGGAGGAGTCACTGTGGTGGATGTTCATGTTAAAATGCATTTTGTGTGTCCTGTTGCTTTGTATTGTTATGACTGTATGGCAAATGAAATTCCTTGTCTGTTGCAAAACATATTTGGCTAAAAAATTATATCTGTGTGTCTTGTGCTTTTTAATGTCTACTGCCGGACCCTGACGTGAGAGGACGCTGGCGTTGAGTATTCGCCGCTTTTCCGTCAGGATAGTTTGTCTGTTTGTTTCTATGTTAATTGTTTTTGTAAAGCGCTTTGAGCATGTGATAAGGCGCTATATAAAATAAATGGATTATTATTATTATTATTAAAGTATGATTGTGATTCAATCAGATTGATGGCTTTTTCTTAAAACAATCTAGTGTTCCACTTGCGCGGCTTTAATGGCAGCAAATTGCAAATGTTGGCATTAGTTTATTGTTACTGACACTTGTACTGAGGTACAGTGAAAATCTTTATTTTGCACGCAATCCAGGCAGATCGTGCCTTGCACGAGTACATTAGTGCAAAAGAAAAAATAAACAGTGCCCTTCATTTGATCTGCCATCGCTGTAGCAGTATATTGTGCAAAGATTGCACCAAGGTACATTGGCAGATTAGGAATCCTTATCATACAAAAGGTCGGTTTTAGAGTCTGTTAACAGCACGGAAGATGATGTTGTTGAATCTGATGAAACGTGCTTTCAAGGTTTTGTGTCTTCTATCTGATGGAGAGAGGCTGATTTACGTGATGGTCTGGCCTGCGTTCACAACACTCTGCAAAGTCTTGGACAGAGCCATACCAAGCTGTCAATCATCCACGAAAGACTCAAAATGCTGGAGTAACTCAGCGGGTCAGGCAGCATCTCTGGAGAGAAGGAATGGGTGACGTTTCAAGTCGAGACCCTTCTTCAGATATGATACTTTCTATGGTGTATCCTGCTCCTAGAACCTATGAGCTAATCAGTAGGAGTGCATGGGGACTGTGACAAAAGCCAGCCCGAGTCTTCCTCTACCGAAACCCTGGGTGGACCATGAATTGGAAAAACAGATTCTGCGAAATACAAGTGAAAGCAGTGTGGTTCACAGCCCGCAGGCCAATTGCAGAAAGATAGACCACTGTTTTGACTGTTTAGGAACGTATAGGGAGGAGGGTCCCTTTTGATTCATATTTTGGGTGTCCACGGTGGTGCAGCGGTAGAGTTGCTGCCTTCAGCGCTCGCAGCACCAGAGACCCGGGTTCCATCCTGACAGCGGGTGCTGTCTGTACGGAGTTTGCACGTTCTCCCCGTGACTTGCGTGGGTTTGCTCCGAGATCTTCCGTTCCCTCCCACACTCCAAAGGTTTGTCGATTAATTGGCTTGGTGTATGTGTAAATTGTCCCTAGTGTGTGTAGGATAGTGTTAATGTGTGGGGGTCGGTGTGGACTCGGTGGGCCGAAGGGCCAGTTTTCCACGCTGTATCTCCAAACTAAACTGATCGAAATAAGGAATATCAAGAGTACTGGTTAAGATAACAAGGTTTGGGTTTTTTCCCCTCTGGAGTTAACTGCATCAACCACTATCTCTTTTTTACTGATAACTCTACTTTAGAATGCCGGTATGAATCAGTGGGTGATAAGAATCTCTTGATTTATTTCCTGATTTTAATAATTGTACTTTCAGGGAGGAAGAAATTACGACGGCAGAAATTTGAAATTGAGGAAGGACTTGAGCAAGGTAAATCCAAAGTTGTTGCTAATGTTGTTCTATCATAGTTAAGGGAGAGAGTGAAATGTATGTGTGAAATGTATGTGTTCCTTAATTTTCTACCATCTTCCCTTTATTCATCATTGTTTGGACGTGCTGTACAGGTGCCAATGATATACGTTTAGTTTATTATTTCCATGTGTACAGTGAAAAGCTTTTGTTTGTGTGCTATCCAAAGAAAAGACTGTACATGAATACAATCAAGCCATCCACAGGTACAACTTTAGTGCAAGGTATATCGCTGTACCAATGTCCACATGGTGCTCTGCCCTTGTGGCCTTTCTTCAGGCAAGTAGTTAGTGTAGGTATGTTTTCTGATCACAGCGAAGGTCACAGTTAGCAATGATTTAGTCCTTGGTGTTCTCGTTTACCTTCTACAAGTATGTGCTAAATGAGAATGTTGATAAACTTCAGAGGAATCAGGCTGGTAAAATGTACCGAGATGCTGTGCATGAAATGATGTATTTTGATGAAAGGAATAAGGAGAGTTGAGAGAACTCAATATCACAGGTTTAAAAGGGGGAAACAGAGCTTTGGGATGTATGTATACAAAGCTTGGTGGGAGAAAGAGTTGTGAAGGCTATTTAAAAAGCTCATGGATATATTGGCTTTACTAATGGGAGCATGGAGTTCAAACACGAGCAAGTGGTTCATGACCCTCAATTAAACTCTGCCTCAGCCTCAGCCAGAATGTTAGTTTCAATTCTGAGCACAAACTTTCAGAGGAATGTGAACACCACTGGAGCCACAAGATATATTTTAAAGATGAATTAATTTGTGGATTGGAGAGCAAACGGAGCTCCCCAAAGTTATGGCAGCAATTTAGAAAGTAAATTGTGAAAAAATAATCTCCATCAATTGAATTGAAGGGGTGAACACATGGAGAAGGGGCCCCTGCAGAGAGAATAAAGGGGAGTTTGGGGGGGGGGGGGGAGGGGGGAGGGGATATCAGAGAGTTATTGAAATACAAAATCCTTCCTTGCCAGTGGCCTTTGGGGAAGATGTTGTAAAATTAATTTAACATTAAGTGGGCAAACAATTACAAAGAATGCTTTGGAACAGGCAATGTCATTGCCACATACAAAAATGATTTCTAGATTCCAATGATCTAATGTCTTTCATTAATGTCTTTCTCGTTTACCGCATGCAAATCCTAAAGTGCTTTGAAGTGTTTGCATGTGTGTGGTGGTGGGGTAGAGTATTAAATTGTAGAGTAATGGCATCGAAGTGACCTTTGCCTCTGTAGTTAAGATCACTAACTAATCTGGATTGGTTATTGGTTCACTTATTAGTTCAAATGGTCAAAGGTAAACTGTGAGATGAATTGCTTTTCAGTTATATGCATCTGAAAAGTGTCTTTGTTTTGCAAGAACTTGGTGTCCAATTGCTGCATTGTCACTTCCTTTACAGTCTCAGCGCTGCAGTTATTGGAAAATGCAGAGGTTGAGTAACACCGGCTATAATGGTCTTTGAGAATGGGTGTGCCTGCAATCAGTTACTGTTTAGAGAAATGATATTATATGGTACCAGCTAAGAACGGGATGTACCACAAAGTGTTCATTATTTTCCACCCAGTTTCAATTGTCGAGCATTACACGATGGTAAACATTTCTTTTTGTCCTCCCCCCGCTTCCCTTTCCTGAGGTATTTGTTTTTAACCGGTGAATTGATAGGGAACTGTTTCTAATAAACTGCATCTGGAACTTAATTTCACAGATGTTCAGTGTGTAGGCTTGGACAGCTTGTGTTTGCCACATGCGGAAACACATTCTACTAGACTGACCCAGTGCTCGCTCTATGTCTACACATGATATTTTTGGTTTTTAGTTTAGTTTAGAGATACAACACGGGAAAACAGTCCTTTGGCCCACCGAGCCCGCGCCGGCCGACCAGCGATCACCCACGGTGGTGATCCGTCGAAGAGGACGACAGTATGGTTGTACAGTCTCGTGTCTTGTGGGGTCGAGTGTGGCTCACAGGTGCGATGCGCGAGCCACACACGGGGGAGCAGTGGGGGCACATGAAGGCCGCTGTGGGTGGGGGGATTTAGGGCTGCAGCCTTCCTCCTGTCTCTGGCACTAACCAGTCGGCTTTGCCGATTATCTTAGAAACTGCTGACCACCTTCCCAGTCCTGGCACTGGCACGGGTTTCCAGTTCTTTTGGGGCTAGGCCTGCATGCTGGAGGTGATCCTTGATACAGTCTTTGAACCATTTCTTTAGGCGCCCTGGGTTCCTTTGACCCTCCGTACAGGAGTTGCCGACACTAGCACATACACTCGCACTATCCTACACACACTAGGGACAATTTACAATTTTACAGAAACCAATTAACCTACAAACCTGTACGTCTTTGGAGTGGGAGGAAACTGGAGCACCTGGGAAAAAACCACGAGGAGAACGTACAAACTCCGTACAGACAGCATTCGTAGTCAGGATCAAACCTGGGTCTCTGGCGTTGTAAGGCAGCAGCTCTACCGCTGCGCCATCATGCTGCCCCTAAGGTCCTAATGTTTTTTACTCGCTGTAACTGGATAGAAAAGAATAGCAGGCACAAAATGCTAGAGAAACTCGGCGAGACAGGCAGCATCTCTGGAGAGAAGGAATGGGTGACGTTTCAGGTCGAGACCCTTCTTCAGACTGAAGAAGGGTCTCGACCCGAGTACTTCAGACTGAAGAAGGGTCTCGACCCAAAACGTCACCCATTCCTTCTCTCCGGGGATGCTGCCTGACCCGCTGAGTTACTCCAGCATTTTGTGCCTTCCTTCGATTTAAACCAGCATCTGCAGTTCTTTCCTGCACAGAAAAAAATAGCAAGTACCGCAGCGGAATGTTTCAGTCCTTCCCAGCCTGTGGAGTGAGTGCGTGTCACAACTTGTCCAACCTCACTCAGTGGTGGCATCAACCCTCAGTCAGGAAGGAGAACGCAAGGCTGGACATGAGGGGTTGGCCTTTCATTTGTTGGCACCAGTGCTATCCACCCTGCCAGCTACCAGCCACAGTTTCAAAATGTATTGCAGTTTTGTGATGAGAAAGGCTGTGACTTTGCACATTTATTAATCTTTTTTTTTGACGATTGCATCATGAGCTCCGAATATCTATTTTCCTATCAGGGTTACTTCCTCGTTACAATCTGAATCAGCTGATTAACTTCAGATCGTAAGAAAGGGACTCTGTGCCTGAAATGCTGCATGAACACTTCATGTTGTAAGCGGAACCAATTTAGCTAGTTCAAAGAAAGAAGTTCGTTCTGCATATTTTAAATACATTTCTTTCATCTACTGGATATTTAATAGTGCAGTATTGATCAAATTTCCAACTGAAGGTTGAGATTCGCAATTACGTGCAGAATGACTGTTCTCTAACACAACTTTATTTGCTCAAGTTTATTTTAGAGAGACAGCGTAGAAACAGGCCCTTCGGCCCACCAAGTCTACGCTGACCAGCGATCACTCGTACACTAGTGATATCCTACAAAGAAGGGTCAATCTATAGAAACCAATTAACCTACAAATCTGCACGTCTCTGGAATGTGGGAGGAAACAGGAGCACCCGGAGAAAATTCATACAGATAGAACCTGTAGTCAGGATCGAACCCGAGCCTCGGGCGCTATAAGGCAGCAGCTCTAGTTCTAGTTGTAAGGCAGCAACTCTAGTGGCGCTGGACAGGCAAAAAAAGCTGGAGCTACTCAGCAGATCAGGCAGCATCGCTGGAGAAAAGGAATGGGTGACGTTTCGGGTCGAGACCCTTCATCAGTCTTCTAATGAATGACCAAAGTAGCAACAGCTCCAAATGTTGATCCTTAAACACCCCAAGTTGGAAAGATGGACAATATAATTGTTTCACTAAAATTATGGTTCAATTAGGATACCACATTAATTTGAATTTACTGAAATCTTAATGACTCCTGGTTATTCCAGCAACCCGACTCGCTGAGTTACTCCAGCATTCTGTGTCGATCTTAATGATACCTTTCAGGTTGATGTTTTGTGTGTCTTTGTTACCTATAATTATCCACACACACACACACAGTCCTTTCATTTTTGGACTTTATCAATGCATACAAAATGGCTGCCCCAATTGCAGAGGTTGAAAAGTTCTCTCTAAAGTTATTTTACCTGCGGTCTCCTGGCACTGCACACAAGAAATACTCAGAAGATTCCATCATTTCTCAATATGTAAATTCAGCAAGCAAAGTGAAGCCAGCAGCAGTAGCTGGGACAACATGTGCAGGGCTGAATATTTACAAGACATAATGATCAGTGTTTAGCAGTGCCACTTCAAAAGTATTTTGCTTGCCAAGTTAAATGCTTTTACATTCACGGTGGCGGATCAATAGAGCTACGGCCTCACAGCGCCAGAGACCCGGGTTCGCTCCTGACTACGGGTGCTGTCTGTACGGAGTTTGTACGTTCTCCCCGTGACCGTGTGGGTTTTCTCCAACATCTTCGGTTTCCTCCCACACTGAAGACGTACAGGTTTATAGGTTAATTGACTTGGTATAAATGTAAATTTCCCCTGGTGTGTGTAGAATATTGTGCGGGTATCGCAGGTCGGTGCAGTAGATGGGCGGGTATATGGTCGGTGCAGAATATATTGTGCGGGTATCGCAGGTCGGTGCAGAATAGATGGGCCGAAGGGCTGTTTCCACGCTGTATTCCTAAACTAAACTATCTGATTGAAAGCTGTGGTCTATTAAGTTAAGGTGGTCTCCATTAGACAAATAACAAGTGATTATCCTTACAAATTACACACAGTGCCAGAGTAACTCAGCGGGTCAGGCAGCATTTCTGAAGTGCACTTCATCTTTGTACCTTGATCCTTGAGCATCATCTCAAATTGATCATACACAGATGCTGTATTGGGAAATAAGCATCACATGCTTCCTAATAATGTTGATAAGTTTAACCATTAAGTTAATGGTTTGATTTTCCAAATTGCCTATGATTAGACTCAATTGGAAGCGAGCTAAATTAAATTGAAGGAAAGATTTGAGTTGCCCTTATTCTGGTTTTAAACAGTATCAATGGATTAATTATGCTTGTCCTGCGTATAACATCTAAATTTTAGTTTCCACTTGGTATCTGCAACTTTAAGGTGGAAAATTTAATCTGGTACTTGGTTTATTGAACTGATTTTCATTAATGTTGCTAGAATTGAAATGTAAGTATTGGTGAAAGATGAAAATTTTATTAATGCTGGTGTAACAATGTTAAGTTTGCCTGTAGTAATTGTACTCTCTTCATCAGGTTTTCAGAAGCATGAACCTTGTGTCTCCGAAGCCAATTCAACAGAGCAGAGAATAGTAGTTCACAGAATTGTTTCACAGAAGGTCCTGCCTCAACCAAAGGACTTCCAGATGTCCCTTGAGACAGAGACAATGTCAGAAGAAAATTCTATTGAAAATCTCTCACGGAAGAAAATTTCAGTTAAGTCTCTGAAGCAGAAACCAAGGGGAGATCAGAACGGGATGCAGGACGTTGAAGAGACCCACATGTTTCCCTGCAAAAATTGTGAGCGCAGATTTACCACGAAGCAAGGTCTGGAGCGTCACCAGCACATCCATGTGTCAACAGAAGGATTCACGTTCAAGTGCAGGTATTGCGGCAAAGCCTTTGGCACTCACATCAACATGAGGCGGCACGAGCGGCGGCACGAAGCTGGGCCCAAGAAGAAGCCCACCCTGAGAGTGAACATGTCCAGTCAGCACCAAAAGGATGATTTTGATTTTGACAAGACGGCGATTGACATTAGTTCTGATCCATCAAGTAGACTGGAAAGCCCAACGGCTCTGGAAAATTATAAGAAAACTGATTCGGAGACGTCAGTCCAAAATATGGACAACTCTGTCTTAAAGAGTTGTGAACCAAAAATCCAACACCCATGCAAACTGTGCAAAAAGACTTTTGGTTCTTACACCAACTTGCGTCGGCACCAGCGCCGGATCCATGAGCGCCACCTCTTGGCCAAAGGCATCAGGGTGAGGCGGAAGGTTTCTGCAGAAGATCACGATCCAACGTCCGAGCAAATGAGGGCTGCTGGTGGGCTCCATGTTACCAGCACAGAAACTGAAGATGACGAGGAAGATGAGGAAGAAGAGGAGACTGACGAGTGCCAAGCGTACATCATGGACGTTTCCAGTAACATCTCTGAAAACCTCAACTACTATATTGATGGAAAGATTGAGTCAAACAGCAGTACCAGCAACTGTGAGGTGATAGAGGTTGACACTGCTTGCACGAATCCATTCGGGCTGCCTTCTGTGCTATATCCCATGACCGATGAATTGCCTCAGAATCTTAAGACCACAGCGCAACTTCCAGTCACCCATTCTCTTCTGAATGAACTGAAAGACGGCGATTTGAAAGGTCCAAAAAGAAGGCGAACCAGCAGCCCCCCTCCGTTCCCCAAGATGAAAACTGAGCTTGGCGTCGAATCCATCTCACCGGTTGTCACGCCATTTTGTGGTCAGCCTGTCGCTGGTCAGACCTCTGGCAGTTTGAGTGGGCATCAGGAGAAGTGTAGCTTATCCTCCAAGCTTAAGCAGCTCCTCCAGATACAAGAAAATAACTCGCCCAGATCAGGCCTCTTCCCAGATGGGTCAGTCGGCCCCTCAACGTCAACAGCAGCACCAATGGGGTTTGGCCGATTCAAGAGGAGAACGAGTTCACCGCCAAATTCCCCACAGCATAGTCCTGTACTAAGCAGCACGGGAAAGGACTCTGACTTTATACGGATATGGAATGAAAGTGTGCCTGGACTGAAAGCATCAAAAATCGAAAGCCAGAGCAGCTCGCCTGCCTGGAGCCTCTCCAGCCGAGATGATACTCTCAGTCCAATGAGTCTTGAAATGTGCAAAATAACCACCTCCAAAGAGTTTGCAGGCAACCGGCCTCTGGCTAATCTCTGCACCCACCAGCCCCTTGATCTGTCCAGTGGCTTTAAGCTGCAGTCTGATATAAAAACAGAAGTGGAAGGGCCTGGAGTAGCCATCTTAGATTTGAGTCTGCATAAAAAGTTATGCAACGAAAATGAAGTTAAGGAGGAAATGGGGGTAGTTGGTGCTCAAGTTTCATGCAGCAGTAAGAAGAAGAAGCCAACAACCTCTGTGTTGGAAAAGGTACTGCTGAATGAGTATAATGGCACAATGAAAGACGACTCTGAGGACAGTCCTCAGCCATGCCTGGAGGTGGAGGTATCATCTAGTCCTGCCTCAACCCCAACATCGATTGCAACCCCGACTCCTGTAACAACACCGGCTCCTTCTCCCCCTCCTCCAGTCCTCTCGGTGCCATCACCCCTTCCAGAGTCGATAACCCAAGTTCTACAGTCAATAACTCCTGCTCTGTCACCGGTCAGCATAAACATTAAGGAAGAAGTTAAAGACGAAGGCTATCCAGACTCGGACAGCGAACATGAAATGAGCAATAACCACCCGCCCTCCATCGAACCAGAATCCCCTCCAGAAATGCTCATTAAAAACTGTGCTGAAGACCAGGAAGATGCAGAAAGCTGTCAGCCCACTGAACACGAGGAAAAACCTGAGCCAACGTTCACCAAGAGTTTCCAGTGCAATGTTTGTGAAACTCCGTTCCTATCCATCAAGGATCTGGGCCAGCATTTGTTGGTTCATGCCGAGGAATGGCCTTTCAAGTGTGAGTTTTGTGTGCAGCTGTTCAAAGAGGCCGAGGCTTTGTGTAAGCACCGTTCGTCCTTGCACGGGGTGGGCAAGATCTTTGTCTGCTCCGTCTGCAAAAAGGAGTTTGCATTCCTTTGCAACTTGCAGCATCATCAAAGTGACGTGCATCCAGACCAACAGTGCACGCACATCGAGCTGGAAAATGGAATGTTGAGGCCCCAGAACTTCACCGACCCAGGCAAGGCCACCAGCTGTCTCAGCCAGTCCATCGGCGAGACCAGCACGCTGCCACAGGAGCCTGGGCCACAGGAGGGGGAGGAAGATGACGACGATTCCAGCGACTTGACAGAGGAGCTGTACACCACAATAAAGGTGATGGCATCCGGGATAAAACCAAAGAGCCCTGATGTCCGTATGGGTCTCAATCAACGTTACCCTAGCTTCAAGCCCCCTCCGTTTCAATATCACAACCGTAGTTCAAACAGCGCAGTATCGTCGGCTGTGAACTTTACCACACACAATATCCCCCAGACCTTCAGCACAGCCATCCACTGTACAAAGTGCGGCAAAAGCTTTGACAACATGCCCGCTCTTCACAAACACATCTTGGTCTGTGCGTCCGCCAGCGACAAGAAGCGCTACACCCCAAAGAAGAATGTCATCCCGCTGAAAAGGAAACTATGGAGGAAGAACGGGGAAATAGGCGCGGAGCCGGCCAAGCAGAACACCATCCGGAGAATGGGCCAGCCAAAACGTCTCAACTTTGAAACGGAGACAAAGTCAAAAGTCACCATGAACAAGATCAAAATGAATGTTCTGAAAAATAAAAGGAACAAGTTGGTGCAGAAGGCGATATCGCAGAAGAACAGGTCATCTGCCAAAGAGAAAGCCATGTTTAGAAGCAGGAGATCGGAAAGCCATAATTGCCCTTATTGTGACAAGGAGTTCACTTACTTGGGAAGCCTGAACAAACACGTAACCTACAGTTGTCCCAAGAAGCCAGCCTCGCCACCCGCCAAAGGGTCTAGCTCTCATTCCCCGGCCAGCAGTGACAAGGGAAGTGGCCAGCGTAGGAGAACTGCAGATACTGAGATCAAGTTGCAAAGTACGCCGGTTCTCTTGGGCAAAAGGAGAGGGAGGATGTTGGGTCCTTTGCAAACTGAGTCTGTTTCTTCAACACCAAAGTTACAGCAGCGCATGAAGTCCATACCTTTGGTAAAATCAAAGAAGCCCAACACCTCACCCATTGCCTCCAGGACTGCAAGTCCAGTACGGTCAGCTAAAGTATCACCGACAGAGGGAAAGCGGTTAAAATCCAACCCCAGGCAGCGGCCGTCAACCACCAGCGGCATGAATTCGCCACGGCTGTATCTCCGAATGAAGAACAAGAAAGTCGTTTGGCAGAGGAAAGCAAATGTGGTCAAGCAGAAACGGTCGGAGAGATACCTGGGGAAGACCAAGGAGATCCGAGCTGGTGCCGTGACACGGAGTGGGGCTCCAGTGGGCACTGACAGCAATGAGAGCGAGATGGAAGATGACCAGGAAAACCAGGGGTCGTCAGCAGAAGATATCCAGGTAAACTGCTGTTGTTTTACTCGATCAACAAACTAGACCAGTTGTTGTGCAATGCACGTGGCTGTTTTATACCACTTGGGGTGGAGATAGAGGTGGAATCGACGTGCAGCGGATTCACTCGGATGCTAGTTCAGTTTAGTTTAGAGATACAGCCCCTCGGCCCACCGAGTCCGCGCCAACCAGCGATCCCCGCACACTAGCACTATCCCACACACACTAGGGATCATTTACAATATTAATAGTCAATAGTCAATTTATTTGTCACATACACATAAATGTGCAGTGAAATGGAAAATCACCCGCAGTTCAACAATAAGACCAATAAAAATAAGCAATAAAAATGTGCAATAACACATACAATCATAAACCAACACCAAACAAAAGAATCATCCATCACAGTGAGTCTCCTCCAGTCACCTCCTCACTATGATGGAAGGCCAGAATGTCTTTTTCTCTTCCCCTGCCAATTAACCTACAAACCTGTACGTCTTTGGAGTGTGATGGGGAGCGCCCAGAGGAAACCCATGCAAGTCACGGGGGGGAGGGGGAGGGAGACGTGCAAACTCCGTGGTCAGGATCATACCCGTGTCTCTGGTGATCTACTGCTGCCCCACCGTGCCGCCCCCTACTGGAGGTCTGAGAGGTTCGCATTATTTTTGTTGGAGTTAATAAGTCGCATGGGGGTTGATGAATATTTTATCAACCTCGTGTTTTTTTAAAATTCAAACAGGTCAATGAGGCTGTAACAAGGAGCACTAATGTTATGATTGTACTAATAGCTAAAGGGAAGACTGGGGGGGTGGGTGTTTCCTCTGCATTGTTCTGAGCATGACGTTATCACAAAGGATGGCGAAAGCAGATTTCATAAGTTGCTCCAAAACAAAAGTAATTGCTTGAAAATGAGGGTTATTTAAAGGCATTAGTATGATTAGATTAAATACTGAACAGCAGAAGTAAACAAGGATTTAGTTCTTAAAGTGTAAGAAAATAACTGCAGATGCTGGTACAATTCGAAGGTATTTATTCACAAAATGCTGGAGTAACTCAGCAGTCAGGCAGCATCTCAGGAGAGAAGGAATGGGTGACGTTTCGGGTCGAGACCCTTCTTCAGACTTCAGTCATTCTTCACCCATTCCTTCTCTCCTGAGATGCTGTCTGCCCTGCTGAGTTACTCCAGCATTTTGTGAATAAATACCTTCGATTTAGTTGTTAAGATCAATGAGATATAACAAAGTTGAGATTTTTTTAAATGTAAAAGTCAAAAATTCCAAAACAAGCCTGGTTTGTATTCACGTATTTTAAACACATTAAAAAAAACTCTAATTAATTAGAATGTTTGACTTCCCAACACTTCACAATATCCCACTTCTTCTTTTCAAATGTAATATGCTTCCATCTCCAATAATGCTAAATAAGAAATTTAATTCCCTTTTTTATCAGGCAACTATGATATTCATTTTTGAATTATTAAATACTCTGCCATGACAGTTGTTTCTTTAACTTCAGTCCTAACCACTTTGTAAAGCAATGATTCTGAGATATCCTTGTGGTCATAGAAACATAGTAAACAGGTGCAGGAGGAGGCCATTTGGCCCTTCGAGCCAGCACCACCATTCATTGTAATCATGGCTGATCATCCATAATCTGTACCCTGTTCCTGCTTTTTCTCCATATCCCTTGATTCCGTTAGCCCCAAGAACTATATCTAACTCTCTCATGAATACATCCAGTGAATTGACCTCCACTGCCTTCTGTGGCAGAGAATTCCACTGATTCACAACTCTCTGGGTGAAAAAAAGTTTTTTCTCACCTCAGTTTTAAATGGCCTTAAATTCTTAGGCCATGAGGATATAAAGCCATGTTCTCTTTCAATGGAAGATAGATACAAAAAGCTGGAGTAACTCAAAATGGTCAGCCAGCATCTGTGGAGATAAGGACTTTTTCAGACTGAAGAAGGACCTCGACTCGAAACATCACCCGTTCCTTTTCTCCAGAGATGCTGACTGACCCGCTGAATTACAGCTTTTTGTGTCTACGGTTTAAACCGGCATTTGCAGTTCCTTCTTACACAATACTCTTTCAATGTTCTGGTATGCACTACAAATGAACCATTTGAAAGTAACACATTACTCAATATATCATCAGTCACACTTGTGGTTCAGAAGTTTGCATTGTGAAGTACAAAACAGTGTCATTCTGTTCAGGAGAGAAAACTGATAAGTCGTGATTCAGAGACCAGTTGTGATCTTGAGAGCTCTCTGGCCAAAATTACCTTTGTTACCTGAGCAGGTTTCTGGCAACAATCTTGCATCGGGAAACTGGCTCCCAATTGATTTATAAACCCCTGCATGCAGCCATTACAATCAGAACTGACCGGCCCTGCACCTGAATAACCCGAAGAAAGGGTTAAAACCGCTTCCCAGGCCTATCAACTGCCCAAAAGATTGTATTGAACATTCAAAGTATACTTAAAAGCTACCCTTAAAGCTGCAAAAACATTTTTTAAAGTGATAAAATACTAGAAAACTTAAATGTGTTTCAATCAACTCAGTTGGGGGGGGGGGAGGAAAAAAATCACCTGTGCTTCGGGTAACAACAGTTTCATCCAATTGAGAATGGAACCTATTACAGGTTAATGATGGGGAAATCGGGCATTAGTTCAGTTTATTGTTACGTGTATCGAGGTACATTGAAAAGCTTTTGTTGCGGGCTAACCAGTCATCAGAAAGACAATACATGATTACAATTGATCCGTTGACAGTGTATGGATACATGACAAGGACAAGGTAAAGCCTGCAAAGTCCAATCAAAGATAATCCGAGGGTCACCAATGAGGTAGATGGTAGTTCAACACTGCTCTCTAGTCGTGCTAGGATAGTTCAGCTGCCCGATGACAACATTCCATCACCACAGGGAGCACAGGTCCAGCGCAGTAGTCTGCTTGACCGCAGTTGAATTTCAGCCCTTCTCCGTTTGCTCTTGTGTCCTGAACTTCTGTCATCATGCAAGTAAATTCTGATAGCTCCAGGCAGAGTCGTCCGCGTTTAATCGGAGGGCCTGGCAGATGTGTTACTTCCACAGGGAGCCTTTAAATCTAATTTTTAAATTTAATTAAACTTTCTTTAATTGGGCATGACTTGACTTTATCTTGCAGTAAATATTATGTTTTAGCACGCAGCACTTTGCAGGCTTTTCACTGTACCTCGATACACGCGACAATAAACTGAACTGAACGTTGGTGTTTCTGTGAGTCACTGAGGCCCCCTAGTGTTCCCAACTGAATCTATTCTTGAGCTAAGTTCAACCCTTAGAACAAGAGGCGATAAATTACAAGGCTTTTCACAAATAAAGGCTTTCATGGATGATCCAAGTAGAAAGAAGGAACAATTGACAAAAATGTGAAAACTTGCCATGAATGTGTTAACACAGTGCTGGAGGAACTCTGTGGAACAGACAGCATCTGCCTTGGATAGAAGGGACAATTAACAGAGACCGTTAAAAGAGTGACAATTTCCCACATCTATGATCCTAGAAGGATGAGAGGGGATCTTATCGAAACGTAAAAGATTATTAAGGGGTTGGACACGTTAGAGGCAGGAAACATGTTCCCAATGTTGGGGGAGTCCAGAACAAGGGGCCACAGTTTAAGAATAAGGGGTAGGCCATTTAGAACTGAGATGAGGAAAAACTTTTTCAGTCAGAGAGTTGTGAATCTGTGGAATTCACTGCCTCAGAGGGCAGTGGAGGCCAATTCTCTGAATGCATTCAAGAGAGAGCTAGATAGAGCTCTTAAGGATAGCAGAGTCAGGGGGTATGGGGAGAAGGCAGGAACGGGGTACTGATTGAGAATGATCAGCCGTGATCACATTGAATGGCGGTGCTGGCTCGAAGGGCTGAATGGCCTATCCTGCACCTATTGTTTATCATTGCTCCAGAAGTTCAAGTAGTTAAGGCTATAAACGTTTTTTGCACCAAATACAGTGCTGGGGGAACTCAACAGGTCGGGCAGCGCCTGGGGAGGGAATGTACAGGTGGCATTTTAGGTCAGGGCCCTTCAGACTGAAGAAGGATCCCTACCCGAAACGTGTCAGGCAGCATCTATGGAGGGAGTTCATTCCTGACACGCTGAGTTCCTCCAGCGCTTTGTGTCTTGTTCGAGATTCCAGCATCTGTAAATATATAGATTTATTTTTTTCCAATTTTCAGGTTTCTTCGTTGAAGATGGTGAGATAACATCCTCGTTGCTCTGTCTTTCCTCGACTGACCTAAAGCTCAGACTTTGAACCCGGTTTTGCTGCTCAACTGGGTCCAAGCAATTGTGTTGAGCTGGATCAGAGGACGCAGCAGAGACGTGTGTACCTGTCACCTTTGCTTCAGCCCGGCTTCCAGTGAGCTGACTCCAGGCTCGGCAGGCGGGACGCATTACATTAAAAAAAAAGATGCTTCAGCTCTAAGTTGAAGCACCAAGATATTTTGTAAACGTGCAGCCTATGGACAAGACTGGAAGAAAAAGAGACCATATTTGGCATGCACTTTGTGAATCTGAGATTTTTTTTATTACAAACTACCCGGCCACAGGCCCATTGCATGGTCACCTAAGCAACTAATGGAACTATGAATCTACATTAAGAAGTATCCTTTAATTGAAATAACAGGGACAGTTGTCACCAGACCGGCCTGAAATTCGGTTCTCTCTGTTGTTTCTCATGTTTTTTTGGGGTGGGGGGAGGGGGTGGGGGGGAATATCCATTTAAAAAGATTTATTACTTATACTGTTATGGTTGAAAGGGAGAAAGTTCGTGCAAGGCTGTCTCTGTGCACCCGACTTCTCCTTCGTTCTCTTTCCCACTGTAAAATTGCTCAGATGCCATTTTGAATGGTAAGTGTATCAAGAAACAACAGACCGAATGTGTGTGTGTGTGTGTGTGTGTGTGTGTGTGTGTGTGTTGCACGGGGCTGCTACCAAAATGGTCTTCACCAGGTCCCATGCCCAGAAACACTGCTGCAGTTCTCCTTTCTAATCTCGGGGGCTTTAAATGGTGAGTTTAGTTTGACTTTATTGCCCCACCGCCACACTTCTTTCTCTCTTTCATCTCCGAGAAAGTCGCCTCTTCACCTCGAGAGACTCTCTCAATTTCTACTGTAAATTTTATGGATACATTTTTGACTTGAAAGTTGTGGGGAGGGGGGTGGGGGGAGAGATACTATTTTTCACACACATCCATTTCTGTTCTCAACTTAAAATTGATCTACCTCTTTAAAATTGAAATTTGTAAATCAACTTCTTTTGCAAAGTCCATGCCACTTTAGCTCTCCCGTTCTCAAAACCATTCCTGTTTTATGTTACTGTTTGTGGGGACTTTGTTGAAATAAAAATTGTATGAAGTGTTTGTAGTAATTAAATAACATAGGATATATTTAAAATTATTTAAATTGTGTTTTCAGGCAGCAGTGTCTGATGTTTGTGATTCCTTCATTGCATTGTTAATTTTCAATTTTTCTGGTTTATTTTCATTTGGGCTGTGAGAATAAATGTGTAGAACGTTTCTGGAATCAGATTATCGCTGTGTTGCCTTCATGTGTTCTGAGTACTTTCTCTCAAAGATGGGAACTAGAGGTTCCAGAGGCCTCTACTTCCAGAGACCCAGTTTCGATCCTGACTACGGGTACAGTCTGAAGAAGGGTCTCGACCCGAAACATCACCCATTCCTTCTCTCCTGAGATGCTGCCTGACCTGCTGAGTTACACCAGGCATTTTGTGAAATAAATACCTTCGATTTGTACCAGCATCTGCAGTTATTTTCTTACTCTGACTACGGGTGCAGTCTGTACAGAGTTTGTACGTTCTCCCCGTGACTGTGGGTTTTTCTAAGGTGGTCTGGTTTCCTCCCACACTCCAAAGACGTACAGGTTTGTAGGTTAATTGGCTTGGTCTAATTGTAAATTGTCCCTAGTGCGAAGGATCGTGTTAGTGTACAGGGATTGTTGGTTGGCGCAGATTTAGTGGGCTGAAGGGCTTGTTTCTGCACTGTATCACTAAACTAAACTAAACTTAGATCTGGTTATAACAGTGGTGATAAACTAGAATCTGGTGTTGGAACAAACTGGAAAAGCCCACAGGGGGGTGGGCTACCTGGAATTGGAACATTCATGCTTTGGTACCATTGGCCTGCAGGCTACGCAAATGGAACATGAGGAGCTGTTCCACTGTGAAACCAGTCTGAATAAAGAGGTGGAATAGAGGTTTTGTTCTTTGGGTTGTGACAGATTGTGAACAGGAGAGAGGAAGTCGATGAAATGATGCAATGAATAAACGTGTGGTTTAGCAAAAGCCATGAACTTCCTCTTCTGAAAAAAACTGGATGCTTAGAAAAATCAACTGATGTTGGGTAAGTGGGAGAAAACATGCAAGTTGGTACGTGAGGCACAGATCAGCCTTGGTCTAATTGGAAGATAGGTGAAGCTTGTGGCATTGAAACTACATGACCCTTCTCTGATGATAAGAGTAGGTACATTCTTCCATGCTCTGCAGATACCATCTACAAAATGCTGAAGAAATTCAGCAGGACAGGCAGCATCTCTGGATAGAAGGAACGGGTGACATTTCATGTCAAGAACCTTCATCAGACGGGTCTCCATCTTTCTACCATCCTTGGCACTTCAAACTTTGGCAGGGATACACGAGGGTGAGAATAACTGGCACCATGTCCCAAATGGATAATGCGCTTAATCCAGCTCGCCCACAATCTCAGTAAATAACTGTCAGCATGGGAAATAGGTGGCACAGTTGCGCCATGTATAATTTGATACTGCCCCACCAAGGAATATCCAGAGGACCAGACGGAAACCCCACCAGGTATTATGGTGAAGCAGTGGAGGTAAGCTCCCATTTTAAGGCCAGTAATGCTCTTTGTTTTGGCTTCACATTTCCACTTAGAAAGTCTGCACGGTGGCGCAGCGGTAGAGTTGCTGCTTTACAGCGAATGCAGCGCCGGAGACTCGGGTTCGATCCCGACTACGGGTGCTGTACTGTAAGGAGTTTGTACGTTCTCCCCGTGACCTGCGTGGGTTTTCTCCGAGATCTTTGTTTTCCTCCCACACTCCAAAGACGTACAGGTATGTAGGTTAATTGACTGGGTAAATGTAAAAATTGTCCCTAGTGGGTGTAGGATAGTGTTAGTGTGCGGGGATCGCTGGGCGGCGCGGACTTGGTGGGCCGAAAAGGCCTGTTTCCGCGCTGTATCTGAAATATGAAAATAAATATAATATGAAAATATACAAGTAATACTGACAAGTGTAAGAAATGTGACAGTTTTTCAAGAAAAATCCCCTCGATTTAACATTGGCAGTGCACTGAAATGTTATTAATGCAACAGGAAAAGGAACGCGTGATTAAAGATGACAGTAAAGCAGTACAGAGCCATTTAATAGTTCATTGATCTGCACACAATCTCTTCATTAATTTTACTTTTAACGGGAACTATTTAATAGCACGCCTCTTGGTAACTGTGCACCTAACAGACTGAGTTATTGGCCACTGTAGGCGCAAGAGGAAAGGCCGGGTGGAGTTGGTGTTCGAAGGAACGGGTAATTTAAATAAACTGGTGCACACCAGGCCAGTCAAGGCTGATCCCCTGAGCCCGACTTTGGTACAGCTTTGACATTCTCAGCTGTCAAAATTATACAAAAACTGTAAAACTAGGTCGCGATTACAGAATGGAGATTACAGAAAGACGTGGCAACCAAACTAGGTCTTGATTACAGAATAAAATGATTGTCCACAAGTCTAACTCAGTTGACATTGGATTCAATTTTCTGTTACAGGGATTGGTGCACGCTATAACATAATCAATAAAGTTCCTGAAACTTATGCGTCACCACTGCTGCATTCCATGCCTCTACCTTTAGGCTTTGTCTGTGGTTCCGTGTCACCACAGTAGCACAATCCAAATCCCTATGTACTAGTCGTTATCCCTCACTATTATTTCCCTTACAACCGCCACGCTGAGATGACAATGAGTTTTATCTAGCCGACACATTGCTGTGGCCACCAGTTCACCAAGTACAGGATCGGTCACTGATTTGTTTTGAGGCTTACATCCCATCACTTAGTTTAATCACTGTATATGATTTTGTAATGGGTAGGATGTCCATGCCAACCAAGATCTACGATCGTCACATTTACCCAACCTAAGGGTTGGCCCTCAGCCTTCTAAACCTTTCCCATCCATGTACCTATCCATGTCTTTTAAATGCTGTTCTGGTGCCTTCCTTCTGGCGCAGCGGTAGAGTTGCTGCCTCACAGCGAATGCAGCGCCGGAGACTCAGGTTCGATCCTGACTACGGGTGCTGTACTGTACGGAGTTTGTACGTTCTCCCCGTGACCTGCGTGGGTTTTCTCCGATATCTTCGGTTTCCTCCCACATTCCAAAGACGTACAGGTTTATAGGTTAATTGGTTGGGCAAATGTTTTTTTTTAAATTATCCCTAGTGGGTGTAGGATAATGTGCGGGGATCGCTGGGCGGCGCGGACCCGGTAGGCTGAAGGGCCTGTTTCTGCGCTGTATCTGAATCCAAATCTAAATCTCACTACAGGTGCTGTCTGTACAGAGTTTGTACGTTCTCCCCACGATCGACGTGGGTTTTCTCCGAGACCTTCGGTTTCCTCCCATCTCCAAATAAGTACAGGTGTGTCGGTTAATTGGCTTGGTAAATGTAAAGATTGTCCCCAGTGGGTTTCGGGTAGTGTTAATGTGCGGGGATCGCTGGTCGACGTGGACCCGGTGGGGTGCAAGGGCCTGTTTCCACGCTGTATCACTAAACTAAACTTAACCATCACCTCTGGCAGCTTATTCCACATACCCACCATCACCGTCTGGCTGAAAACATTGCCCCGCCGGTTCCTATTAGATCTTTCTCCACCTTAAACGGTCACCAGGTTCAGGAGCCGCTCCAGTAGACCGAGCACTCAGGCGGACCGGACTTTGCAAATAGTGCCAAAACACAGCGGCGCCCACATGTGTAAATATGTAAACAGAATTTCACTGTGGCAAATAAAGCCCCTTTGAACCATGTAAACTGGGACAGTCATGCATAAAAAAACAGCTCACCTACACTTTACAGTAAACTCTTAAGATATTTCCTCATCAAGGGGCTGTACAATTTAGCCCACATCCACCGTAACTATGACTGCGGTTTGACGCCACCCCTTCCACTTATTGCACATAGATTGCTGCCTTCCTCCTCTCACCCTTTCCTAAGAACTTGTGAATATAGTGCTCCATTAATTGTGTAGGAAGGAACTGCAGATGATGGTTTAAACCGAAGATAGATACAAAATGCTGGAGTATCTCAGCGGGACAGGCAGCATCTCTGGAGAGAAGGAATGGGTGACGTTTCGGGTCGAGACCCATCTTCAGTCTCAACCCGAAACTTCACCCATTTCTTCTCTCCAAAGATGCTGCCTGACCTGCTGAGTTGGGCTCCATTAATTGTTCTTTTATTTCATAGCAAGCAATAGGCGCAAACTACATCTCCTTGCTGTACATATCTGCATCTGCCCTTCATTTGTTTTGTGTCAAACAATTCACACGTAGGCCGTTGAGGTATAAAGGTGTCACAGACCAATATCTCTTTTTAGACCTTACAAGCCAATCCCTTAAACTGAGCAATGGCCGTAGTCCTCGACAATTATGGACTTCTTTAGTTTAAAGAAAAACCTCTCATCATCCAGTAGAACCGAGGAACTGCAGATGCTGATGTTAAAAAAAGATACAAAGTGCTGGAGTACCTCAGCGGGTCAGGCAGCATCTGTGGAGAACATGGATAGGTGACGTTTCACAGAGTGCTGGAGTAACTTTTTTAGATTTTAGATTTAGAGATACAGCGCGGAAACAGGCCCTTCAGCCCACCGAGTCCGCGCCGCCCAGCGATCCCCGCACATTGACACTATCCTACACACACTAGGGACAATTTTTACATTTTACCCAGTCAATTAACGTACATACCTGCACGTCTTTGGAGTGTGGGAGGAAACCGAAGATCTCGGAGAAAACCCACGCAGGTCACGGGGAGAACGTACAGACGGCCCCCCTAGTCGGGATCAAACCTGAGTCTGGCGCTGCATTCACTGTAAAGCAGCAACTCTACCGCTGCGCCACCGTGCCGCCCTCAGCGGGTCAGGCAGCATCTGTGGAGAACATGGATGGGTGACGTTTCACAGAGTGCTGGAGTAACTCAGCGGGTCAGGCAGCATCTGTGGAGAACATGGATAGGTGACGTTTTTGGGTCGGCACCCTTCAGACATTGTAGAAGGAGGGGGGGGGGGGAGAAAAATCTGGGAGAGAGAACCAGGCCAAAGAGTGGCAGGTGATAGGTAGATGCAGGTAGGCAGATGGCTGGAACAAAGACGAGAGATTAAAATCGTAAAGGCGTGAGACAAAGGATTGAAGAGTTTAGAAATGTGAGGCCAGAGGAAGGAATGTGGGAGAAGGAAGAGGCGGTGAGAAATAGGAGACCAGGTGGGTCAGGGGTGGGGGGGGGGGAGAGACAAGCCTCGTGTCAACATCCCCTCAGAACATTATACGTCACTGAGATAACAGTTCATGCGAACGGCAGCGAGTACGAGCTCACCTTAGTCTTATTTAGTATTTGAAGGCTGAAGAAAGAGAGGCAAAATATTGACAAGCCTCACTATCAGTACATTAGATCGAGGGGAGATGGAATGTTTACAGATGGTTTTAAATTCTGGGTACCAAATGTGGAACGGTACAGAACGTTCTAGACTGGCATGCAACCCCTCACGCACTAGTGGCATTGATGTCTCCAATCACTGCATCTTGGGTTTCTCTGCATAGAGGTTTATAGACTATAGGTGCAGGAGGAGGCCATTCGGCCCTTCCAGCCAGCACCGCCATTCAATGTGATCATGGCTGATCATTCTCAATCAGTACCACGTTCCTGCCTTCTCCCCATACCCCCTGACTCCGTTATCCTTAAGAGCTCTATCCAGCTCTCTCTTGAATGCATTCAGAGAATTGGCCTCCACTGCCTTCTGAGGCAGAGAATTCCACAGATTTACAACTCTGACTGAACAGGTTTTTCCTCATCTCCATTCTAAATGGCCTACCCCTTATTCTTAAACTGTGGCCCCTTGTTCTGGACTCCCCCAACCTTGGGAACATGTTTCCTGCCTCTAACGTGTCCAACCCCTTAATAATCTTATACGTTTCGATAAGATCCCCTCTCATCCTTCTAAATTCTAGTTTACAACCAAGATAGACGCAAAATGCTGGAGTAACTCAGCGGGACAGGCAGCATCTCTGGAGAGAAGGAATGGGTGACGTTTCGGATCGAGACCCTTCTTCAGACTTCTTTCCTTTACAACCAATGATGTTCCATACTCCATATTTGTTCTTGCTACTTTTTTAGAAAACCTGCTTTGTGTTAGAATCGGTCGGAACCAGCAGATCCAAAATGTTCTCTCCGTTGGTTGATTTTTGTCCTCTGGATCTCACTTTCTCACGAATTTCATCAAATGTGTGTGGACACACTGCAGGCATGGTGGTGCAGCGGTAGACTTGGTACCTTACACCACAAGGGACCCAGTTTCAATCCTGACAGCGGGTGTTGCTTGTTCCCCCCCGTGACCACGTGGGTTTCTCCAGGTGCACCACTTTCCTCCCACAGTCCAAAGACGTGCAGGTGCGTAGTTTACGCGTCACATCTACTGAGGTACAATGAAATGTTTTTGTGTGTAGTCCAGTCAAGGGAAAGTCTATATATAATTACAATTAGGCTGTCTGCAGTGTACAGTATAGGATAAAGTTAATAACGTTCAGTGCAACATAAAGTACGGTAGAGTACGATCAGAGATAGTCCAATGGTCTCCAATGAGGCAGATGGTAGCTCAGGACCGCACTCTGGTTGGTGATGGGATGGTTCAGCTGATAACAGCTGGGAAGACACTGTTCCTGCATCTGGAGGTGTGCGTTTTCACACTTCTGTACCTCTTGCCCGATGGGAGAGGGGAGAAGAGGGGGTGCGACTCATGCTGCTGGCCTTGCCGAGGCAGCGTGAGGTGTAGATGGATTCAGTGGAAGGGAGGTTGGTTTGCATGATGTTCTGTGCTGTGTCCACAATTTGCAATGTCTTGTGGTCTTGGATGGAGCTGTTCCCAAACCATGCTGTGAAACCATCCTGATAAAATGCTTTTTTAAAGGTTAATTGGCCACTGTGAATGCCCCCTAGTGTGTAGGTTGTAATATAGGTGATTCTAGGATATGGGAATCGTTCTATCAGTGTATACATATGTCAACTGAATTCAAAATATTTTTTTGAGACAATTCACTCATCCATCAAAGGTAGACACAAAATGCCGGAGTAATTCAGCGGGTCAGGCAGCACCTCGGGAGAGAAGGAATGGGTGACGTTTCGGGTCGAGACCCTTCTTCAGACTGATGTCAGGGGAGGGGGCGGGACAAAGATAGGATGTCGTCGGAGACAGGAAGACTAGTGGGAGAACTGGGAAGTGGGAAGGGAGAGAGAGGGAAAGCAGGGACCACCTGAAGTTAGAGAAGTCAATGTTCATACCGCTGGGGTGTAAACTGCCCAAGCGAAATATGAGGTGCTGTTCCTCCAATTTGCACTGGGCCTCACTCTGACAATGGAGGAGGCTCAGGACAGAAAGATGCTGCCTGACCCGCTGAGTTACTGCAGCATTTTGTGTCTACCTTCGGTTTAAACCAGCATCTGCAGGTTTTTTTTTTGCTACACTTGTCCATCGATGCACATTTCCCTTCCTTCGGCTGTCTGCTGGTCCCAGTGTCTCGCGTTCTTCCTCTCCTGTCAGGTGTGAGATGTTAGTCAGAGGCCCATTCGTCATGTTCAGTTGAACACAAACAATTTAACTTCACAAAGACAAGATCAGTCGCTAGACAAATAGTAGCAAAGCAGAAAATGAATTAGTCATCTCTTTAATTGTATTGAGACGTCATCATGTAATTAATTTTGTCACTTCCAACATTAATCCACTGGTTGTAGAACATCCAGCCCCATTAACACAGAGGGCATCACGGTGGCGCAGCGGGTAGAGCTGCTGCCTCACAGCGCCAGAGACCCGGGTTGGATCCCAACCACTGGTGCTGTCTGCACGGAGTTTGTACGTTCTCCCCGTGATCTGGGTGAGTTTTCTCTTTCTCCCAGGCTCCATAGATGTACAGGTTTGTAGGTTAATTGTGCTGGTGGTATAAATGTAAATTGTCGCTGTTCAGCACAAACATTGTGGGCCCTGTGTCGTTCTGTGTTCCTTGCTTCACGGCGGTGGTCTCGGGAGCAGAGGAGAGAGAGAGTAAAGTGGAAGAAATATTTCCAAAGTATAAATGGTTTCTAAAAGTTATCTAAATATGAAACCAGGTGCATCTTTTAGGCAGTGCAGTACCTCTGCTCAGCAGCAGATGACACCCTTCTACCTTGTGTCATGGTATTGGTCTGAGAGGGATTACATTGCATGAAAAAAGACACAGAGTGCACATACCTTTAGTAAAATCATTTGATATGTAACATGTCCTCTGCGTCGGGCTGCCAACTGTCCCTTATTAGCCGGGACATCCCGTATTTTGGGTTAAATTAGTTTGTCCCGTACGGGACCGTCCTTGTCCCGTATTAGTACGGTTGCCAACTTCCTCGCTCCCAAATAAGGGACAAAGGGTGACGTCACTGCCCCGCGCCCCACGTGACCTCGCCCAGCCAGCGGCCACGCGCTCCCGCTCCACCAATGGCGGGCGCCACCTAACGGAGGTTGCCTAGCAACCCGCCTCCCGGCCCGGGCGGCCGCCATTGGTGGAGCGGGAGCACGTGGCCGCTGGCTGGGTGAGGTCACGTGGGGCGCGGTGACGTCACCCTTTGTCCCGTACTTGGGAGTGAGGATGTTGGCAACCCCTACCTCTGCGGGTCAGGCAGTTGCCCAGCGAGTAACAAAATCACGGTAACTAGAAAGGTATCAGAGAGATTTACAACAGAGCAGAAGGTCAGACAAACATTCAGGTTCACCCTCTGCTCTCTAATGAGTTTGCGTTTAGTTTATTGTTGATTTAGTTTATTGATGAGCATAAGGCTGCCCCTTGTTCCAGTGCCGAAAGGGAAGAGAACCTCGAATGATAAGACAGGACGTAAATTTGGTCAAAAAAGTAAAGGCAGCATCTGTTAGGTTTAGGTAAGATGACATCACGCAAGGTCTTTGAGAAATCCCCTCACTCCCCTCGCTTCTCTCCATCCCTACCCCCTGCAGGCTAAGACATACCGTTACCCACTTTATCAATTAACAACCCTCTTCCACTTAGTATAAGAAAATAACTGCAGATGCTGGTACAAATCGAAGGTATTTATTCACAAAATGCTGGGGTAACTCAGCCGGTCAGGCAGCATCTCGGGAGAGAAGGAATGGGTGACGTTTCGGGTCGAGACCCTTCTCCAGATCCTCTTCCATTTCGTCATCTCCAAGATCAAACCCTCCATTCCAGGAACGGACCCAGTAAATCCACATCACACTGCCTCCCAAGCCAAGCAAACCCTTCAGGGCATAACGACAACACATGGATATGATAAGAGAGGTTTAGAGGGTTATTATGGGCCAAGCGCGGGCAGGTGGGACTAGTGAAGATGGGTCAAGTGTGGCTCAAGGGCCTGTTTGCATGCTATAACTCTAGAGGGTTGTGGGGAGAAGGCAGGAGAATGGGGCTAGGGGGGTGCAAGATGGATCCACTGATTGAATGGCAGTGTAGCCTCGATGGCCCAAATGGCCTAATTCTGCTCCTATCACTTATGACCTGCCAATCAAAACCATTATTAAAACTCCTTAGGATTTTGAACCGAGCCATTAATTTTCCCACTTTTAACACCCCTCGTTTTTTAGTTTAGAGATGCAGCGCGGAAACAGGCCCTTCGGCCCACCGAGTCCGTGCCGCCCAGCGATCCCCGTGCACTAACACTATCCGACACACACTAGGGACAATTTACAATTTTTTATCGAAGCCAATTAACCTACAAACCTGCACGTCTTTGGAGTGTGGGAGGAAACCGGAGCACCCGGGGAAAACCCACGCAGGTCACAGGATGAACGTACAAACTCCGTACAGACAGCACCCGTAGTCAGGATCGAACCCGGGTCTCTGGCGCCGTGAGGCAGCAACTCTGTTGACCGACAGTTCATGAAGTTTGTCAGTGAAGCAAAATACCAGGCTTCTGGAGGTCAAAAATGTAAGTGGATAATTGTGGTTTACTCAACAGAATGACTGAAACCTACGTCATCTCCACAGCTGATTAGTGGGAAACCACAAGGTTTCGGATTCAACCTCGGTGGTCAAAACAGATTTTCTAGTCAGAATGGTGCAAAGGATTTGACAGAGTGACAATGATAAGATTGTAAGACAGAGGAGCAGAAATTGACCAGTTTAGAAGGATGAAGGGGAACCTCATTGAAACTTCCCGAATAGTGACAGGCCGGGACAGAATGGATGTGGAGAGGATGTTTCCACCAGTGGGAGAGTCTAGGACCAGAGGGCACAGCTTCAGAATTAAAGGACGTTCCTTTAGGAAGGAGATGAGGAGGAATTTCTTTAGTCAGAGGGTGGTGAATCTGTGGAATTCTTTGCCACAGACGGCTGTGGAGGCCAAGTCAGTGGATATTTTTCAGGCAGAGATAGATAGATTCTTGATTAGTGCGGGTGTCAGGGGTTATGGGGAGAAGGCAGGAGAATGGGGTTAGGAGGGGGAGATGATCAGCCAAGGATTAAAAGGCGGGAATAGACTTGATGGGCCGAATGGCCTCTTCTGCTCTTAGACCTTGTTCAGCCCATTGAGTTGAGGCTGCCTTCCCTCAGGTGCCTTGCGTGTTGGTGCTCTCTATCCCTGCTTTGAGAATCACATTGCCTTCCACACTGGGGATCGATCACCATGAGGCTAATGCATCTAAACAGTAGCTGTCCACATCGCTGCCTTCAGGGACCACTTGCAGTAAATTAATGCTCTTTACTTGAGTGAATTTGGTTCTTACAATTTTATTTCCACACTGCGTGCCATGTAGCCTGCCTGCTCCTCTATACCCCAAGCTAATAGTCTCATTTGCTGGGAAATTGGCAATAGTTTAGAGACACAGCGTGGAGACAGGCCCTTTCAGCCCACCGGGTCCGCGCCGACCAGCGATCCCCGCACACCAACACCATCCTACACCCACTAGGGACAATGTTTACATTTACCCAGCCAATTAACCTACACACCTGCACGTCTTTGGAGTGTGGGAGGAAACCGAAGATCTCGGAGAAAACCCACGCAGGTCACGGGGAGAACGTACCAACTCCGTACAGACGGCGACCGTAGTCGGGATGGAACCCGGGTCTCTGGCGCTGTGAGGCAGCAGCTCTACCCGCTGCGCCACCGTGCCGACACCTTCCAGCCCACATGTCCTTGGAGCGTGGGAGAAACTGGAGCGTTGCAGAGGAAACCCAGGCAGTCTGAAGAAGGGTCTCGACCCGAAACGTCACCCGTTCCTTCTCTCCAGAGATGCTGCCTGTCCCGCTGAGTTACTCCAGCATTTTGTGCCAAGCCAAGCTTGTCCAAACTCTCCTCACTGCTAACACTCTCTAATCCAGGAGGCATTCTGGTTTAAAAAAAACAATTGGCTTTCTTTTGAAACTGACAGGTGGTGAGATGAATGAGGAAAACTACTTGCCTTTGATGGTAATCTTTCAGCAAGTCATGTTGCAACAAACTCCTAGGGATTGTTACATGGAATAGCTGTGTGGTTGTTGATCTCCAAATGAATAGGTACCTGCATCCATTGTGTCTCTCTCTCTCTCTCTCTCTCTCTCTTGTTTAGTTTAGAGATACAGCGCGGACACAGGCCCTTCGGCCCATCGAGTCCGTGCCGACCAGCGATCCTCGCAAACTAACACCATCCTACACACACACTAATAATAATAATAATATGTCTTTATTGTCATTGTACGAACAGTACAACGGAATTAGAAGTGCTCCATCTGAAACAGTGCGACAGTGCAAATCTTTCAAAGACAATCGCACAAACATAGGAACCAGCACAAGTACCAATATCAATAAAAACCAATAAAAACTAATAATAAATTAGTTTTACACCTAAGATGCTGAAACTATTTTAAAAGTGTGACGAAAGTGAGGGTCACATCAAATCAAGTATTTCCATTCGCAGGAACAATTCACATTTATACCAAAGCCAATTAACCTGCAAACCTGCACGTCTTTGGAGTGTGGGAGTGAAACCGGAGCGCCCGGAGAAAACCCACGCAGGTCACGGGGAGAACGTACAAACTCCGTACAGACAGCGCCCGTGGACAGGATGGAACCCGGGTCACTGGCGCCGTGAGGCAGCAGCTCTACCCGCTGCACCACCGTGCCCGACAACAGCATTGCTGAAACAGCATCCTCCTTTACTAATGATTCTGTGAAGCAAATCCCTGATTTTAGGAGAGTCTAGGACCAGAGGGCACAGCCTCAGAATCAATGGACAACTTTGGGAAGGAAATGAGGAGGAATTTCTTTAGTTTGTGGGTGGTGAATCTGTGGAATTCATTGCCACAGACGGCTGTGGAGGCGGACGTGGATGTTTTTGAGACTGAAATTGACAGAAGAAGAATCCCGACCCAAAAAGTCACCTATTCCATTTCTCCACAGATGCTGCCTGACCCGCTGAGTTACTCCAGCACTCTGTGAAACGTTACCTATCCATGTTCTCCAGAGATGCTGCCTGACCCGCTGAGTTACTCCAGCACTCTGTGAAACGTTACCTATCCATGTTCTCCACAGATGCTGCCTGACCCGCTGAGTTACTCCAGCACTCTGTGAAACGTTACCTATCCATGTTCTCCACAGATGCTGCCTGACCCGCTGAGTTACTCCAGCACTCTGTGAAACGTTACCTATCCATGTTCTCCACAGATGCTGCCTGACCCGCTGAGTTACACCAGCACTCTGTGAAACGTTACCTATCCATGTTCTCCACAGATGCTGCCTGTCCCGCTGAGTTACTCCAGCACTCTGTGAAACGTCACCTATCCATGTTCTCCACAGATGCTGCCTGACCCGCTGAGTTACTCCAGCACTCTGTGAAACGTTACCTATCCATGTTCTCCACAGATGCTGCCTGACCCGCTGAGTTACTCTAGCACTCAGTGTCTATCTTCGGTTTAAACCAGCAACTGCAGATTGTTGATTAGTGCGGGTGTCAGGGGTTATGGGGAGAAGGCAGGAGAATGGGGTTAGGAGGGAGAGATAGACCAGCCACGATTGAATGGTGGAGTAGACTCGATGGGCCGAATAGCCTAATTCTGCTGTTATCACCGATGAACATACAATAGTGAACATGGGCAGCTACCACGGGATCCAAGCTATTTTCTAAATGGTGGGACACAGCTGTTAGTGGTCCAATCCTGACCGCCGCTGCTGCCAGGGTGGAGTTTGCATGGTCTCCCTGTGACGGCGTGTTTTTTCTTCGGGTGCTGCCTTCTCCTCCCACATCCCAAAGACGCAAATTGCCGTCATTCTGTAGGTGAGTGATCCACCTCTGTCCAGACCTTTGTGATCCAAGTGCTTCTCCGGGTGGTTCTAGCGCACACTTGAACCTGTTGTGGGACTTCATCATTAAAGAATTAATCAATTAAATTAATCATCACCATCAATTCACAATCATTCTTTATTAGCCAAGTACGTTTTGCAACCGACGCGGAATTTCATTTGCCGTGCAGTCATACCAATAAAAAGCAACAGGACGCACAAAATACATTTTAACATGAACGTCCACCACAGTGACTCCTCCACATTCTTCACTGCGATGGAAGGCGAAAAGAAGTTCGATCTCTTCCCTTCTTCGTTCTCCCGCGGTCCGGGGCCTCGAACCTTCCGTTGACTGGACGATCTTGACTCCCGTAGCCGGCGGTGGACCTTCCTTGTCGGGGCGATCAAGCTCCTGGATCGGGGGGGAGAGGGGGGAGTGGGGGATCTCAGCTCCCCTGCGCCAGGCGATCTACCCCGGGCCGGGGCTTGTCGAACCTCATGCGGCTTTGGAGCTTCCCGACTTCGGTCTCAACCTGAGACCACCAGCTCCTCGATGTTAAAGCTGTTTAGAGAGAATCAATATGGATTTGTAAAGGTAGTTCACGCACGCTGAATCTAATTGAAGTCTTTGTTGAAGTTACTGAGGTGGTGGACAGGAGCATCACGGTTATTAGACAGGCGCCAGGAGATCTGGTTGATTGATCCAGAGACGTGAGTTCGAATCCCACCAAGTCAACTGGGGAATTTAAATGAAAGTGATTAAAGAAATCTAGAACAACAACAAAAAACTCACCTCAGAAACCTTGAAGCTGCTGGATTAATGTGAAACACTAGCATCCTTCAGGGAGAGAGACCTCAGGGAAATCGGAGGTGCAAAGGGACTTGGGAGTGCTGGGACAGGATTCCCAAACAGTTCATCTGCAAGTCGAATCGATAGTAAAGAAAACAAACTCTATGCGAGCGTTTATTTCAAGAGGGCTTGTGTACAGGAGCAGGGATGTAATGCTGAGACTATAAGGCGCTGGTAAGGCCACATTTGGAATATTGAGAGCAATTTTGGGCACCGTATCTGAGGAAGGATGTGCTGGCTCTGGAGAGGGTCCAGAGGAGGTTTACAAGAATGATCCCAGGACTGAGTGGGTTGACCTATGACGAGCGTTGTCAGCCCTAAGAGCCAAATCTAATCCTCTCTTGGATGGGTGACAAACATTGGTTTTCTCCGGGTGCTCCGGTTTCCTCCCACATCACAAAGACGTGCAGGTTTGTAGGTTAATTGTTATCTGTAAAATTGCCCCCTAGTGCGTAGGGAATGGGTGTGAAAGTGGGATCACATAGAATGTCGGCATGGACTGGGTGGGCCGAATGGCCTGTTTCCATGCTGTGTCTTTCAATCGATAAATGGAGCAGAGAGTTTCACTTCCATGTTTTGCTGATAACACACCCCTGTCCCCCAAGGACTCTGTATCTCCAAAGTAAAGTCTAAAGGCTCCACCACAAGGTGGCGGTGCGCTCCCAATAAGCCCAGTCAAGGACAGATGACGTAACCAGGAGATGAAGAGACTTCAGCTTCCAGTCAGGCACTGGGAACCAGTAACACTCACGCTCTCCTACACAGAGGTATCTCTGTCTGCATCGGTCCCGTCCAGCCCAAGGTAATCTTAAATCGTGCAATGAAAATGCCTGGAGAACAGGCAGGTGGGGAGTGAATTGGTGACACTCACAGTCGCGGTGCGTGGCATCTTTGACAACAGCTCCAAGGCACCTATTCCTGCCCTCCACAGATGCTGCCTGACCCACTGAGTTACTCCAGCACTGTGAAACGTCACCTATCCATGTTCTCCACAGATGCTGCCTGACCCACTGAGTTACTCCAGCACTGTGAAACGTCACCTATCCATGTTCTCCACAGATGCTGCCTGACCCGCTGAGTTACTCCAGCACTCTGTGAAACGTCACCTATCCATGTTCTCCACAGATGCTGCCTGACCCGCTGAGTTACTCCAGCCCTCTGTGAAACGTCACCTATCCATGTTCTCCACAGATGCTGCCTGACCCGCTGTGTTACTCCAGCACTCTGTGAAACGTCACCTATCCATGTTCTCCACAGATGCTGCCTGACCCGCTGTGTTACTCCAGCTTTTCGTGTCTATCTTTGGTTTAAACCAGCATCTGCAGTTCCTTCCAACACTGGAGGCCAGTATCCTGACTGTTTAAATGGCGTGGGAGAGACCACAAGGCGCAGAAGCTGTCAAGTGAAGGCCAGGAACTGAACCTGACTTGGAGTGCCAGAGTACTGTAGAATTGTGTAAAGGTGGTCGATGATAACTTGGACTCAATGGGCCAAATGACCTGCTTCTGAGGAGGAAAGAACTGCAGATGCTGGTTGAAATCGAAGGTAGACACAAAATGCTGGAGTAACTCAGCGGGACAGGCAGCATCTCTGGAGAGAAGGAATGGGTGCCGTTTCAGGTCAAGACCAAAGATACTAGAGGAACAAGATAGACCACTCGACCCTAAAAACCGTAGTTGGTCACGGCGCCATTTTAGTCGGCAGAAACTTGCAGAAACATTTAAAAAGAAAAATAACAAAAATCTGTTAGTTGAATCTTACACGTTCTCCCGCGTGGGTTTTCTCCAGGTGCCCCGGTTTCCTACCACACTCCAAAGACGTGCAGGTTTGTAGGTTAAATGTGTAGGAAGGAACTGCAGATGCAGGTTTAAGCCGAAGATGGGCACATAAAGCTGGAGTAACTCAGCGGGACAGGCAGCGAATCTGGAGAGAAGGAATGGGTGATGTTTCGGGTCGAGACCCTCCTTCAGACCTGAGTTATTCCAGCTTTTTGTGTCCATCCAGGTTTGTAGGTTGATTGGTTTGTGTAAATTGCCCCTCGTGTGTGGGATTGTGCTGGTGTAGGAGGGTGACCGCTGGTGGGCGTGGAATGAAAGGCCTGTTTCCAGGGCAAAGCTCTAAAATGAAAAACCGAATGTCCCCCAACGACCCCACCCCACGCATCTTGCTTGTCCAGTCCTTGATATGATTTTATACGTCTCTGTAAGATCCCCCTCTCATCCTTCTAAACTCCAGTGAAGTCAGGCACTGTGTGGTATAACTGAGCCCAGGACAGTGTTGGTGAAGTCAGGCACGGTGTGGTAACTGAGTGGAGACAGTGTTGGTGAAGTCAGGCATGGTGTGGTAACTGAGTGGAGACAGTGTTGGTGAAGTCAGGCACTGTGTGGTAACTGAGCCCAGGACAGTGTTGGTGAAGTCAGGGACTGTGTGGTAACTGAGCGGACAGTGTTGGTGAAGTCAGGCAGAGTGTGGTAACTGAACCCAGGACAGTGTTGGTGAAGTCAGGCAGAGTGTGGTAACTGAGCCGAGACAGTGTTGGTGAAGTCAGGCATGGTGTGGTAACTGAGTGGAGACAGTATTGGTGAAGTCAGGCACTGTGTGGTAACTGAGCCCAGGACAGTGTTGGTGAAGTCAGGGACTGTGTGGTAACTGAGCGGACAGTGTTGGTGAAGTCAGGCACCGTGTGGTAACTGAGTGGAGACAGTGTTGGTGAAGTCAGGCACGGTGTGGTAAATGAGCCCAGGACAGTGTTGGTGAAGTCAGGCATGGTGTGGTAACTGAGTGGAGACAGTGTTGGTGAAGTCAGGCACGGTGTGGTAACTGAGCCCAGGACAGTGTTGGTGGACGACCCTGTGACAACAGAGTTTGCAGCATCCGTTCAGTGTCTGCGGTTTCTGTTTCTGATTCGCGTTGATTCTTGCAATCCAGAAGCAAGCTATTCCTTTTTTTTCTTTCAAAAAGAGAAATAAATATAACCAGATGGTGAATCTGCTTCAGTCTGCTTCCCAGGCAAGTGTGGACGGTGATGCAGATTATCACCACTTGTACCAGGATGGGTGTCGCGTCTGTAAACCATGCCCGTGTTTTGGTGCAGGAAGCACCGCAGATAGACGCAACATCAGGCAACTGAATCATCCCACCACAACCAGAGAGCGGACAAAATGTGCAGGGAAGATCTGTAGGTGCTGGTTTAAATCGAAGACAGACACAAAATGCTGGAGTAACTCAGTGGGTCAGGCAGCATCTCTGGAGAGAAGGAATGGGTGACGTTTCGGGTCGAGACCCTTCAGAATTACCATCTACTTCATTGGTGTCCCTCAGTCTATCCTTGATTGGACTTTGCTGGCTTTACCTTGCGCTGAATGTTATTCCCTTATCACGTATCTGTACACTGTAAATGGCTCGATTGTAATCATGTCTTGTCTTTCCGCTGACTGGCAGCACGCAACAAGAGCTTTCCACTGTACCTCGGTACACGTGACACTAAACTAAACTGCTAAAATGTGGGAATGCAGGGGTTACTAGAAGTTAGAGAAATCAATATACACCGATCAGCCAAAACATTACAACCTGATGAGCCAAAACATTATGACCACCTGCCTAACATGCTGTTGGTCCTCCGTGTCCAGCTCCATACGCAGCAGGGTGCGATGCACTGTGTATTGTGACACATCCCTCCCGTCACCACCATTAACATTTTCTGTGACTTGTGCCACAGTCGACCTTCTGTCGGTTCGGACCAGACGGGATAGCCTTCGTTGCCCTCGCGCATCGATGAGCCTTGGGCGCCCAACACCCTGCCTGTCGCCGGTTTGTGGTTTGTCCCTCCTCGGACCACTGTCGGTCGGTACTCACCACTGCTGACCGGGAGCACCCCACAAGCCTTGCCGTTTCACAGATGCTCTGACCCAGTCGTCTGGCCATAACAATTCGGCCCTTGTCAAAGTCGCTCAGGTCTTTACTCCTGCCCATTTCTCCTGCATCCAACACATCAACTTCAAGAACTAACTGTTCACTTGCTGCCTAATATATCCCACCCCTTGACAGGTGCCATTGTAACAAGATAATCAATGTTATTCACTTCGCCTGTCAGTGGTCATAATGTTTTGGCTGATCGGTGTATGTGTGGCTGGGTTGTAAGCTGCCCAAGCGAAATATGAGGTGCTGTTCCTCCAATTTGCGTGCGTATTGGCTGCTGGTTTGGAGGGAAGGCCTGGTATCTGGTCCTAATATCTCCAGGGCTCAACATTCATCCACAACATGGTGACCAGAGCAGACTGGCCTTTACTGGGAAAAACCGGAGCGCCTGGAGAAAACCCACACGGGTCACGGGGAGAACGTGCAAACTCCACACAGACAGCACCCGTAGTCAGGATGGAACCCGGGCCTCTGGCGCTGTGAGGCAGCAGCTCTACCCGCCGCGCCACCGTGCCGTCTCTCGACGAGAATGTTTATGTTCTGTTTATGACGAGAATGCCATAGAGGGAGTACAGAGAAGGTTCACCAGATTGATTCCTGGGATGGCAGGACTTTCATATGAAGAAAGGCTGAATAGACTCGGCTTGTACTCGCTGGAATTTAGAAGATTGAGGGGGGATCTTATAGAAACCTACAAAATTCTTAAGGGGTTGGACAGGCTAGATGCAGGAAGATTGTTCCCGATGTTGGGGAAGTCCAGAACAAGGGGTCACAGTTTAAGGATAAGGGGGAAGTCTTTTAGGACCGAGATGAGAACGTTTTTTTTCACACAGAGAGTGGTGAATCTGTGGAATTCTCTGCCACAGAAGGTAGTCGAGGCCAGTTCATTGGCTATATTTAAGAGGGAGTTAGATGTGGCCCTTGTGGCTAAAGGGATCAGGGGGTATGGAGAGAAGGCAGGTACGGGATACTGAGTTGGATGATCAGCCATGATCATATTGAATGGTGGTGCAGGCTCGAAGGGCCGAATGGCCTACTCCTGCACCTATTTTCTATGTTTCTATGTTCAATTAACTTATGTTTTAGGGCCTTGTTAGTAGGGTTGCCAACTATCCCGTATTTTGGGCTAAGTTAGTTTGGCCCGTACGGGACCGCCCTTGTCCCGTATTTGTAGGGTTGCCAACTTCCTCGCTCCCAAATACGGGACAAAGGGTGACGTCACCAGCGTGCTACGCAACCCGCCTCCCGGCCCGGGCGGCCGCCATTGGTGGAGCGGGAGCACGTGGCCGCTGGCTGGGTGAGGTCACATGGGGCGCGGGACGGTGACGTCAGCTTGTCCCGTATTCGAGAGTGAGGAAGTTGGCACCAATACATTAGAGTAACCTGGGGAGGGGGGGAAATACCAGGTAGCTCCATGCAGCCAGCACCAGAGGCAAGAAATGAAATGGAGTTCCTGCAAGTGGGTTGGTTGGCATCTCTGACTGGCTTTACGCAGGCAAACACATTTTGGCCTTGTCAATTTTAACTCTTACCTATCACCGGAGTTTAGAAACATAGAAACATAGAAAATAGGTGCAGGAGTAGGCCATTCGGCCCTTCGAGCCTGCACTGCCATTCAATATGATCATGGCTGATCATCCACAATCAGTACCCCGTTCCTGCTTTCTCCCCACATCCCTTGATTCCGTTAGCCCTAAAAGCTAAATCTAACTCTCTCTCTTGAAAACATCCAGTGAATCGGCCTCCGCTGCCTTCAGTGACAGAGAATCCCGCAGATTCACAACTCTCTGGGTGTAAAAGGTTTTCCTCATCTCAGTCCTAAATGGCCTCCCCATCATTTTTAAACTGTGAGCCCTGGTTCTGGACTCCCCCAACATCGGGAACATTTTTCCTGCAACTAATCTAGCCTGTCCAATCCCTTAAGAATTGTATATATTTCTATAAGATCTATAAGATGAATTTTCAATGCCAAAGATTTTCATCAAAGAGCCAAATGGCCCCATTTTGTAACACAGCCAATAAGTCGTAATGTGTCTTGAATGAATGATGCTGGTGGAATGACAGACTGCAGCTACCTGCTTTCCTGTCTCTCAGAGGAGCTGCTTCCTAGTTTAATTTATTGTCAGCCTAACATCTACCAGACACCACACACAGATCCACATCTCGCGGCTGCAGACTCCATAACAAGTAGGGTTGCCAACTTCCTCACTCCCAAACACGGGACAAGGTGACGTCACCGCCCCGCGCCCCACGTGACCTCACCCAGCCAGCGGCCACGTGCTCCCGCTCCACCAATGGCGGCCGCCCGGGCCGGGAGACGGGTTGCTACGCAACATCCGTCAGGCGAACACACTCCGTTAGCCTACACTGTCCCGGCCGGCAGCGGCCCGCGGGCCTAATACGGGACAAGGGCGGTCCCGTACGGGACAAACCAACCTAGCCCAAACTACGGGATGTCCCGGCTAATACGGGACGGTTGGCAACCCTAATTCCACCCACTAGCAGAGCCGGTCAAGGTCGCAGGGAACGGCTCGAGCACTGGGCTGAATGGCCACCGGCTACTTTACATTGGCCTTGTGACCGCTCGGACTCAGAGTGATGGATTCAGAATATAATTGTATATTGATTCACGCACACATGCAATATTTAGCTGGGTGTTTAGTATTCCACATGAGTTCACACTGCACAGATTTTGTCTTGTTGCAAACCGCGAACATTTATCTAAATGAATGTACACGGGATATGGATCTGCCCTATTACGGCAAAATAGTTTACCCAACGAGTAGATGCGATCTAGCTTGGCTCCTCCACCAACAACGTCTATTCCTTATTTAGGTTTTATCTGCAACCATCGTGAATACTGAGTGGCTGGGCTGGAGTGGGAACAGTAATGGATGTTCAAAGCTGTAATTCTGTTGTACATCTCTGATGGAATTATAAATCAACAGGGTGAAACTCCAGCGTGTTTAGCAGCAGCAACACAAACGCAGGCAGGGTCAGTGGTGACCGAAGGTTATTATAATTTCCTAATAAGTTCATAAGTGATAGGAGCAGAATTAGGCCATTCGGCCCATCAAGAATACTCCGCCATTCAATCATGGCTGATCTATCTCCCCCTCTCAACCCCATTACATAGAAACATAGACAATAGGTGCGGGAGGAGGCCACTCGGCCCTTCGAGCCAGCACCGCCATTCATTGTGATCATGGCTGATCATCCACAATCAGTAACCCGTGCCTGCCTTCTCCCCATATCCCTTGATTCCACTAGCCCCTAGAGCTCTATCTAACTCTCTCTTAAATTCATCCAGTGAATCGGCCTCCACTGCCCTCTGTGGCAGAGAGTTCCACAAATTCACAACTCTCTGGGTGAAAACGTTTCTTCTCACCTCAGTTTTAAATGGCCTCCCCTTTATTCTTAGACTGTGTGGCCCCTGGTTCTGGACTCCCCCAACATTGGGAACATTTTTCCTGCATCTAGCTTGTCCAGTCCTTTTATAATTTTATACTTTTAATGAAGGCATTCACCTGCCTTCGCCCCGTATCCCCTGACACGTGTACTGATCAAACCTGCGCTAATGGGCTGTGACTGTGAGCTGGGGAATAAGATGATGTAAACTTGTAGATCTTCACCTCTGGAGGAAAGGAATAGGTGACATTTCAGAGCGGGACCTTCGTCACCCGTTCCTTCTCTCCAGAGATGCTGCCTGACCCGCTGAGTTACTCCAGCACTCTGTGAAACATCACCTATCCATGTTCTCCACAGATGCTGCCTGACCTGCTGAGTTACTCCAGCACTCTGTGTGTGTCTAGTTCTGGAATAAACCAGCATCCACTGATCCACTGTTGTCTGTTTCTACACCAGAGCACCAGAGATGATGCTGTGTTTGAGTAACCTTAGATAATGATACGGATTAGCCTGAATTACATTGGAGTGTAGTACATCTAGTCAGCATGGTTTTCGACGTGGGAGGTCGTGTCTCACAAATATGGTTGAGATTTTTGAAGATGTCACCATAAAGGTTGATGAGGGGAGAGTTGTAGACGTCGTGTACATGGACTTAAAACCAGAACTAGCTGCCAGAGGAGGTGGTTGAGGCAGAGACTGTCGCAACGTTTAAGAAACATTTAGCCAGGTACATACTGCAGGTAGGACAGGTTTAGAGGGATATGGCCCAAACGCAGGCGGGCAGGTGGGACTGGTGCAGGTGGGGCATGTGGGCAAGTTGGGCCGAAGGGCCTGTTTCCACGTTGTAAGACTCTATGACTGTATCGGTCGGGACCCTTCTTCAGACTTTTTCACCCATAGAATTTGTTGTGAATTTGTGGAATTCTCTGTCACAGAGGGCAGTGGAGGCCAATTCACTGGATGGATTTAAAAGAGAGTTAGATAGAGCTGTAGGGGGCTAGTGGGATCAAGGGATAGACAATAGACAATAGGTGCAGGAGGAGGCCATTCGGCCCTTCGAGCCAGCACTGCCATTCAATGTGATCATGGCTGATCATTCTCAATCAGTACCCCGTTCCTGCCTTCTCCCCATACCCCCTGACTCCGCTATCCTTAAGAGCTCCATCTAGCTCTCTCTTGAATGCATTCAGAGAATTGACCTCCACTGCCTTCTGAGGCAGAGAATTCCACAGATTCACAACTCTGACTGAAAAAGTTTTTCCTCATTTCCGTTCTAAATGGCCTACCCCTTATTCTTAAACTGTGGCCCCTTGTTCTGAACTCCCCCAACATTGGGAACATGTTTCCTGCCTCTAACGTGTCCAACCCCTTAATAATCTTATACGTTTCGATAAGATCCCCTCTCATCCTTCTAAATTCCAGTGTGTACAAGCCTAGTCGCTCCAGTCTTTCAACATATGACAGTCCCGCCATTCTGGGAATTAACCTAGTGAACCTACGCTGAACACCCTCAATAGCAAGAATATCCTTCCTCAAATTTGGAGACCAAAACTGCACACAGTACTCCAGGTGCGGTCTCACTAGGGCCCTGTACAACTGCAGAAGAACCTCTTTGCTCCTATACTCAACTCCTCTTGTTATGAAGGCCAACATGGGGAGAAGGCAGGCACGAATTACTGATTGTGGATGATCAGCCATGATCACAATGAATGGCGGTGCTGGCTCGAAGGGCCAAATGGCCTCCTCCTGCATCTATTTCTTATGTTCACTCAACACCTGCGCTCGGTCCGCATTGACCAAACTGATCTCCCGGTGGCCGAGCACTTCAACTCCCCCTCCCATTCCCAGTCTGACCTTTCTGTCATGGGCCTCCTCCAGTGCCATAGTGAGGCCCACCGGAAATTGGAGGAACAGCACCTCATATTTCGCCTGGGCAGTTTGCAGCCCGGTGGTATGAACATCGACTTCTCCAACTTTAGATAGTTCCTCTGTCCCTCTCTTCCCCTCCTCCTTCCCAGATCTCCCTCTATCTTCCTGTCTCCACCTATATCCTTCCTTTGTCCCGCCCCCCCTGACATCAGTCTGAAGAAGGGTCTCGACCCAAAACGTCACCCATTCCTTCTCTCCCGAGATGCTGCCTGACCTGCTGAGTTACTCCAGCATTTTGTGAATAAATACCTTCGATTTGTACCAGCATCTGCAGTTATTTTCTTATCCTATGTTACTCGGTGTCTATGAATCGAATATCCCTTCTGCAGACACCACGGTTTCCCATTCCCTCTCGGCAGATGGCGGAGTGTGGAGCCATTCCAGAAGGAATGCTTGGCTTTAAGAACGCTGCACCGTTCCCGAGCCCCGGACATTCCTGGGCTGTGTGCGGCCAGCCAGAGCTGGGTGGTCACAGTGTGACCGGGGGACAGGATGTCCCACATATCAATGTGGAGATGACCTGACAACGTGCTGTCGTGACATCGCCTGGAGGATGGTCGCTGGCCAGAGAGATTCACCGAGAGTCATGACCACAGTCACACAGCACGGGAACAGGCCCTTCGGCCCGTCCTGTCCGTGCCGAGCAGGATGCTCCCGGAAACCCGAGCGTCTGGAGAAAACCCACGCGGGTCACGGGAATCTTGTCCCTGGTGTGCAGGGAGTGGATGAGAAAGTGGGATAGCATAGAAGCGATGTGAACGGGTGACCAATGAACGTGAATGGGTGTCGGAGGTTATGGGGAAAAGGCAGGAGAATGGGGTTAGGAGGGAGAGATAGATCAACCGTGATTGAATGGCGGAGAGGACTTGATGGGCAGAATGGCCTCATTCTACTCCTATCACATGACTTATTACTTATGGCCTGCATGGACTCGCTGGGCTGAAGGGCCTGTTTCCCTGCTGTAACTCTAAACTGCACTAATACTGACTAGGAAAACAAAACTGTAGATGCTGGTTAAAATCGAAGGTTGGCACAAAATGCTGGAGTAACTCAGCGGGTCAGGCAGCATCTCGGGAGAGAAGGAATGGGTGACGGGAAGGCCCTGCGGAGAGTAGTGCGTTCGGCTGAACGCACTATGGGAACTACACTCGTCCCCCTGCAGGACCTATACATCAGGAGGTGCAGATCCAGAGCCAGCAACATTATGGGGGACCCCTACCACCCCAGCAACGGACTGTTCCAGCCGCTACGGTCAGGCAAACACCTCCGCTGTCACGCTGTGAAAACAGAGAGGATGAGACGGAGTTTCTTCCCACAGGCCATTAGGACTGTTAACTCTCATATCACCAGGGACTAATTTAATTTACTGTATTAATTTATTTTTTGTGTTAAAAAAAATTTCTATTCTGTTTTGTAGTTTAGCACAATCCGCAGGCGTTGCCACTTGGGGGGGTGGGGGTGGGGGTGGAGGTGGGGTGGGGTGGGGGGTGGTGGGGGGGTGGGGGGGTGGGGGGTGGTGGGGGGGTGGGGGGGTGGGGGGTGGGGGTGGTGGGGGGGTTTGGGTATGTAGTTCAATGCCAGCGCTCTGTACAAAGGCCAAGTGATTCTGCATTTTTCCCGAGCCTTTATCAGTATTTTCTTTCCACTATTTATTTATTTTTTCTCGTCTCTGCTATTCAAAGCACTTCGGAAATGTTTAGATTGGAATAAAAATAGGCAAATGTTATCTGCAGTTTCGCCGGAAAAAGCTGGAATAAGAATCTTGGAATGTTTTCTAAGAATTCGGCGGATCTCGGCAAGGATGCAGTGGGCGTTGTTGTGAAGTAGTCGTGCGGCACGGTGGCGCAGCGGGTAGAGCTGCTGCCTCACAGCGCCGCGGACCCGGGTTCTATCCCGACTACGGGCGCTGTCTGTACGGTGTTTCTCCCCGTGACCTGCGTGGGTTTTCTCCGAGATCTTCGGTTTCTTCCCACACTCTAAATACATGCAGGTTTGTAGGTTAATTGGCTTTGTATATATGTGAAAATGATCCCTAATGTGTGTGTGGGATAGTGTTAGTGTGCGGGGATTGCTGGTCGGCGTGGACTCGGTGGGCATTTTCCGCACTGTATCTCTAAACTAAACTATGGTTGGGGCAAGTGCAGGTTGCTGGAAGTACACCTACCACACCTGAAGAAGGGTCTTGACCCGAAACGTCACCCAATAGACAATAGACAATCGACAATAGGTGCAGGAGGAGGCCATTCGGCCCTTCGAGCCAGCACCGCCATCAAATGTGATCATGGCCGATCATTCTCAATCAGTACCCCGTTCCTGCCTTCTCCCCATACCCCCTGACTCCGCTATCCTTAAGAGCTCTATCTAGCTCTCTCTTAAATACATTCAGAGAATTGGCCTCCACTGCCTTCTGAGGCAGAGAATTCCACAGATTCACAACTCTCTGACTGAAAAAGTTTTTCCTCATCTCCGTTCTAAATGGCCTACCCCTTATTCTTAAACTGTGGCCCCTTGTTCTGCACTCCCCCCAACATTGGGAACATGTTTCCTGCCTCTAACGTGTCCAACCCCTTAATAATCTTATACGTTTCGATAAGATCTCCTCTCACCCATTCCTTCTCTCCCGAGATGCTGCCTGACCCGCTGAGTTACTCCGGCGTTTCATGAATAAACACCTGAACGTGGCCTCCCGGAACCAAAAACAGTTGGGCAGGTACATGGATAGGACCGGTTTGGAGGGATATGGGCCGAGCGCGGGCAGGTGGGACTCGTGTAGCTGGGACATGTCGGCCGGTGTGGGCAAGTTGGGCCTGTTCCCACGCTGTGTCTCTCTATGGCTCTACATGAAATGCCCAGACTGACCGTGGAGAAGTGAGGGTGGGGTCTCTGATCTCGTACATCTACCTGCATCGTACTTTCTGCTGTATTTTCCAAGTGTGCCCTGTCCCATCAAGGGTTGCCAACTTCCTCACTCCCAAATAAGGGACAAAAGGGTGATGTTACCGCCCTGCGCCCCACGTGACCTCACCCAGCCAGTGGCCACGCGCTCCCGCTCCACAAATGACGAAGCCATTGGTGGGGCGGGAGCACGTGGCCGCTGGCTGGGTGAGGTCACGTGGGGCACGGGGCGGTGATGTCACCCTTAGTCCCTTATTTGGGAGCGAGGAAGTTGGCAACCCTACTAATACGGGACAAGGGTGGTCCCGTACGGGACAAACTAGCCCAAAATACAGGATATCCCGGCTAACACGGGACAGCTGGCAACCCTAGTCCCATCATGTCTTCACATAACGCACATCCACACACGCTTGAGAGCTGGTGGGTGTTATCCGACTTACCTACAGACCTGCACAGTATTCCCAATACCGAAGCACATCCTTGATTAGCAAAGTGTAAGAAAATAACTGCAGATGCTGGTACAAATCGAAGGTATTTATTCACAAAATGCCGGAGTAACTCAGCGGGTCGGGCAGCATCTCAGTCTCAGTCAGCCATGATCACAATGAATGGCGGTGCTGGTTCGAAGGGCCAAATGGCCTCCTCCTGCACCTATTTTCTGTTATGTTTTCTGTTGTCAACCCCACGACAGAAGGGGGAGGAGTTGTACAGTTTGATAGCCATATGGAAGGGAAGGATCTCTTGTGGCGTTATGTGCTGTATCTGGTTGGAACCACCATCTTGGTAGAACTACCATCTCGGTGCAACCACCATCTTGGTGGAACTACCATCTCGGTGGAACTACCATCTTGGTGGAACCACCATCTTGGTGGAACCACCATCTTGGTGGAACCACCATCTTGGTGGAACCACCATCTTGGTGCAACCACCATCTTGGTGGAACCACCATCTTGGTGCAACCACCATCTTGGTGCAACCACCATCTAGGTGCAACCACCATCTCGTTGGAACCACCATCTCGGTGGAACCACCATCTCGGTGCAACCACCATCTCGGTGGAACCACCATCTCGGTGGAACCACCATCTCGGTGCAACCACCATCTCGGTGGAACCACCATCTTGGTGGAACTACCATCTGGCTGCAACCACCATCTCGGTGGAACCACCATCTCGGTGGAACCACCATCTCGGTGCAACCACCATCTCGGTGGAACCACCATCTCGGTGGAACCAGCATCTCGGTGGAACCACCATCTCGGTGGAACCACCATCTCGGCGGAACCACCATCTGGGCGGAACCACCATCTTGGTGGAACCACCATTTTGGTGGAACCACCATCTCGGTGGAACCACCATCTTGGTGGCACCTGCATCTTGGTGGAACCTGCATCTTGTTGGAACCACCATCTCAGTGGAACCACCATCTCGGTGGAACCTGCATCTCGGTGGAACCACCATCTTGGTGGAACCACCATCTTGGTGGTTTTGTTTCCGATCTCCAGTGCTCCTTTGCGGTGCCCGATGCTGGCGACCCCCAGGCTGCTGCAGGGCCTCCAGCTTTCGACTACCTTGGACGTCATGTGCGCGAGGCGTGCGTCTCCTCGCCCGGACTCTGTGCCTTGGGTGGTCCCTTGCACAGTGATCTCGTGGGCACGGTTGGCACTGCTGCTCAGCTGCTGACATGCCAACCCTCAGGCGGTCACTAATCTAATCAGCACCATGTTAATTTAATTGGATGTGAAATTTCAGCGCCAACCTATTATTTGGCCAACATTGTTTTAATTAAAGATGGACTTTAAGTGTCATATTCGATTTAAAGACGGCACTGAAGTTTCATCGTTTTATCCCCTTTGAAAAAAAGTGTTGTCACAAATGGTTAGGTTGGCAAAGCCCAAATCTCACAGTGGATTATCAGATGTGTGACTCAAAGTCATTCAATGCTTCAGATCAGGAGAATAATCGAGTCAGTTTAATAGAGCACGTTGCTCTCTCTCTCTCTCTCTCTCTCTCTCTCTCTCTCTCTCTCTCTCTCTCTCTCTCTCTCTCTCTCTCTCTCTCTCTCTCTCTCTCTCTCTCTCTCTCTCTCTCTCTCTCTCTCTCTGTCTCTCTCTCTCTCTTTCTCTCTCTCTCCCTCTCTCTCTCCCCTCTCTCTCTCCCTCTCCCTCTCCCTCTCCCTCTCCCTCTCTCTCTCTCTCTCCCTCTGTCTTCAGAAGTGTATTTCATTGTTCTCCACTCAAAGTATTCAAGAGGGTTTTGAGCTTTACCAGGTCAATATTTGGGAAGGTAGACACACAATGCTGGAGTAACTCAGCGGGACAGGCAGCATCTATCTCGGGAGAGAAGGAGTGGGTGACGTTTCGGGTCGAGACCCTTCTCCAGGCAGGTTTGTTGTAAGAATATTTAAGATGGCTCTGCCCGTCCTCCCCTGAGTTTAGATGAATGAGGAGTGACCTTAATGACAGGTCCACCTCCCTGATCCTACCCTCATGGGCTTTTGAGTTTGCTTGCCCAGATTGGATTGTCTAAAACCGGCTCTCAAAGATCGGGGGGGAAATTTACAGAAGCCAATTAAACGTTCTCCCCGTGACCGCGTGGGTTTTCTCCAGGTGCTCCGGTTTCCTCCCACACTCCCAAAGACGTGCAGGTTTGTTGGTTAATTGGCTGTGGTAAAATGATAAATTGTCCCTAGTGTGTGTAGGATCGTGTCAGTGTGCGGGGATCGCTGGTCGGCGCGGACCCGGTGGGCCGAAGGGAATGTTTCCGCGCTGTATCTCTAAACTTAACTAAACTAGACTAAAGAAACTAAACAAAGAATTTCACTGTACAAGTGAGAATAAAGTATTAGAAAATAACTGCAGATTATTTGTTTAGTTCAGAGATACAGCCTGGGCCCACTGAGTCCGCACCGACCAGCGATCCCCGCACATCAACACCATCCGACACACACCGGGGACAATTTACTATTTACTATTCTACCCAAGCCAATTAACCTACAAACCCGCACGTCTTTGGAGTGTGGGGGGAAACCGGAGCACCCAGAGAAAACCCACGCAGGTCTCGGGGAGAACGTACAAACTCCGTACAGACAGCGCCCGTAGTCGGGTTCGAACCCGGGTCTCTGGCGCTGTGAGGCAGCAGCTCTATCCGCTGCGCCAACGTGCCGCAAATGATTAGCAAAAGGAAATGATGAGAGGTCTTGACCCGAAACGTCACCTATCCCTTCTCTCCAGAGATGCTGCCTGACCCGCTGAGTTACTCCAGCACTCTGTGTCTATTTAATCATGAGGCGAATGTTGATTTCAAACTAAACGGTAGGGTTGCCAACTGTCCCGTATTAGCCGGGACATCCCGTATTTTGGGCTAACTTAGTTTGTCCCGTATGGGACCTCCCTTGTCCCATATTAGTAGGGTTGCCAACTAAAGAGAGAGGGTTGGGTGAGTGGGCAGATGCAGTATAATGTAGATAAATGTGAGGTTATCCACTTTGGCGGCAAAAACAAGGAGGCAGATCATTATCACAAAGGTGTCAGATTTGGAAAAAGGGAAGTGCAACGAGACCTGGGTGTCCTTGTACACCAGTCACCGAAAGTAAACGTGCAGGTACTGCAGGCAGTGAAGAAAACTAATGGCATGTTGGCCTTCATAACAAGAGGATTTGAGTATAGGAGTAAAGAGGTCCTTCTGCAATTGTGCTACTGGTGAGACCGCATCTGGAGTACTGTGTGCAGTTTTGTTCTCCTAATTCAAGGAAGGACATCCTTGCTATTGAGGCAGTGCAGCGTAGGTTCACAAGGTTAATCCCTTAGGATGGCGGGACTGTCATATGAGGAAAGATTGGAAAGACTAGGCTTGTATTCACTGGAGTTTAGAAGGATGAGAGGGGATCTTATAGAAACATATAAAATTATAAAAGGACTGGACAAGCTAGATGCAGGAAAAATGTTCCCAATGTTGGGGGGAGTCCAGAACCAGGGGCCACAGTCTAAGAATAAAGGGGAGGCCATCTAAAACTGAGATGCAAAAAAACTTTTTCACCCAGAGAGTTGTGAATTTGTGGAATTCTCTGCCACAGAGGGCAGTGGAGGCCAATTCACTGGATGAATTTGAAATAGAGTTAGATAGGGCTCTAGGGGCTAGTGGAATCAAGGGATATGGGGAGAAGGCAGGCACGGAAGGCAGGCATCTACTGACTGTGGATGATCAGCCATGATCACAATGAATGGCGGTGCTGGCTCGAAGGGCTGAATGGCCTCCTCCTGCACCTATTTCCTACCTTTCTATGTGTGTAGGATAGTGCCAGTGTGCAGGGTGATTGCTGGTCTGTACGGACTCAGTGGGCCGAAGGGCCTGTTTCCTCTGAAGATAGACACAAAATGCTGGAGTAACTCAGCGGGTCGGGCAGCATCTCTGGGGAGAAGAAACCTTTCGGATCAAGACCTTTCACGTTGTATCTCTAAACTAAAAATTAAAACCACATGTCTAAACCATAATTGAAATTATTCCCTTGGTTCATGGTCCTGCAAAATATTCCAAATGGAATTTAAAGTGGAGGTGGAATTTAAACTTGTTTGTGTTGTCAGATTAAAGCCACTTTTCCCAGCAAATGGAAATTGTAATTAATATAAATATCCAGCAACACTCTCGGTAGAATTTAAATCTGGGAGACATTATAATTTTGTTGCCGTTAATGGTGAGACTCTATTAAAGCATGTCATCCCACAGATTGTACCCAGCAGGGTCTCCCACAGTTATAGCGAAGGCCTTTCTGTTCCACCGTGCACATCTACCCGACTGGATTTATCAGCATTTTATTTTCCATTTAATCGTGTGACAAGGCCGATAATTTTCAAAAAGATCCATCTTGATTGTCTGGGCTTTAAGTCGAAGCCAACAGTGGGTAGTGCCACTGCCTCACAGCACCAGGGACCCAGGTCTCATCCTGACCATGGGTGCTTGTCTGTGTGTGGAGTTTGTACGTTCTCCCTGTGACCACGTGGGTTTCCTCCGGGTGCTCCGGTCTCCTCCCACATCACAAAGACATGCGGGTTCATTTATTAATATACTCTGGTGCGCAGGGATTGGATGAGACAGTGGGATAGCACAGAGCTAGTGTGAACAGCTGGTCGCTGGTCGGTGTGGACTCGGTGGGCCGAAGGGCCTGTTTCAATGCTGTGTCTCTAAATCTAAAACATAGATCTGCATAAACAGTCCATTCTGTTTATCCAATGTCCATTTATGGTCCAGTTGTTTCTCTCTTCACGTTCCTCACAATGTGAGATTTAGCAGCGCGGAAACAGGCCCTCTGACTGAAGAAGTTCCTCCTCATCTCTTTCCTAAAGGCACGTCCTTTTATTCTGAGGCTGTGTCCTCTAGTTCTAGACTCTCCCACAGATTCACCACCCTGCCAACTGGAGGCGCCAACTATCAAGCACAAGCACTCGGTGAAGTCCCGACTCCTAGATATTTCACTGCTCCTTAAAATGGAGGCTTGAGATTAACTGTCTAATGGTGGAACACCAGGTTTATTTACCCCCATTCGGTGAGTCATGTCATATCAGGTCTTAGTTTTTAATTTTAGAAATACAGTGCGTAAACAGGTCTCTGGCACCGTGAAGCAGCAACTCTACCGCTGTGCCAACGTGCCGCAAATGATTAGCAAAAGGAAATGATGAGAGGCCTTGACCCGAAACGCCACCTATCCCTTCTCTCCAGAGATGCTGCCTGACCCGCTGAGTTACTCCAGCACTCTGTGTCTATTTAATCATGAGGCGTATGTTGATTTCAAACTAAGCGGCAGGGTTGCCAACTGTCCCGTATTAGCCGGGACATCCCGTATTTTGTGCTAAATTAGTTTGTCCCGTACGGGACCGCCCTTGTCCCGTGTTAGTAGGGTTGCCAACTTCCTCACTCCCAAATACGGGACAAGGTGATATCACCGCCCCGCGCCCCACGTGACCTCACCCAGCCAGCGGCCACGTGCTCCCGCTCCACCAATGGCGGGAGGTTGAGAGGGAGAGATAGATCAGCCATGATTGAATGGCGTAGACTTGATGGGCCGAATGGCCTAATACTGCTCTATGATTTATCAACCTATTACCTTAATTGTGCCACTCGACCTACAGTGCTACAATCTACAATTGTCTGTGATCCGCACATGAATGTGTTTGTTAGTTGAGTTTAGTTTATTGTCACGTGTACCGAGGTACAGTGAAAAGCTTTTGTTGCGCGCTAACCAGTCAGCGGAAAGACAATACATGATTACAATCGAGCCGTCCACAGTGTACTGACACAGGACAAGGGAATAATGTTTAGTGCAAGGTAAAGTCCAGTATAGCCCGGTCAAAGATAGTCCGAGGGTCTCCAATGAGGTAGATGGGAGGTCAGGACCGCTCTCTAGTTGGTGAGAGGATGGTTCAGTTGCCTGATAACAGCCGGGAAGAAACTGCCCCTGAATCTGGAGGTGTGCGTTTTCACACTTCTGTACCTTTTGCCTGATGGGAGAGGGGAGAAGAGGGGGTGACCGGGGTGAGACTGGTCCTTGATGATGCTGCTGGCCTTGCCAAGGCAGCGTGAGGTGCAGATAGAGTCGAGGGGAGGGAGGATCAGTGCTTAGATTGAACCAAAAATGAATAAATGAACAAATGTCGTGGAGGTGTTTATTCACAAAATGCTGGAGTAACTCAGCAGGTCAGGCAGCATCTCAGGAGAGAAGGAATGGGCGACGTTTCGGGTCGAGACCCTTCTTCGAGACCCTTCTTCAGACTCTTCAACAAATGTTGTGGAGAGAAGGTACCTGTGTGTGTGTGTCAAGGTGGACTTCTCAGCACTGACCAGGAGATATATAAGAAAATAACTGCAGATGCTGGTACAAATCGAAGGTATTTATTCACATAGTGCTGGAGTAACTCAGCAGGTCAGGCAGCATCTCAGGAGAGAAGGAATGGGTGACGTTTCGGGTCGAGACCCTTCTTCTGAAGAAGGGTCTCGACCCGAAACGTCACCCATTCCTTCTCTCCCGAGATGCTGCCCGACCTGCTGAGTTACTCCAGCACTTTGTGAATACTGACCAGGAGATGATCGGCAGGTTTGGGAGTGTTTACAGGGCTTTCTATGATCCTGAGTTCCAGGGACAGATGATTAACTGAAGTCTCCACTTTCAAATGTCAGAACTACCATCTATTTGTGAAAGTACTCTTGGAAAATTGCTAGTGCTGCAAGCAGTTCAATTCTCAGTTCTGCTATCTATTAATTTCAAGAAAATCAATGCTGGATATGTCTGAGCTGCTGGCCTGGGCTCATGAGCAAACATCTCTCCATCGCTGAAGTGCCCTTGGCCCTGTGTGGAGCACGGAGCCGGGAAACACAGTCTTATGTCCACGTTACATTAAGCCCTTCCACCTCTATCCTTCATCACAGCTCCCAACGCAGACACACGTCACTGTCGTCTGATAAGTTCAGAGCTGGAGGAACAGGAGGAACAAACCGTGGAAGGCCTGGATAGAGTGGGATGTGGAGAGGATGCTTCCACTAGTGGGAGAGTCCTGGACCAGAGGCCACAGCCTCAGAATTAAAGGACGTACCTTCAGAAAGGAGAGGAGGAGGAATTTCGCTAGTCAGAGGGCGGTGATTCTGAGGAATTCTTTGCCACAGACGGCTGTGGAGGTCAAGTCTTTGGATATTTTGTAGGCAGAGATAGATGGATTCTTGATTAGTGCGGGTGTCAGGGGTTATGGGGAGAAGGCAGGAGAATGGGGCTGGGAGGGAGAGATAGATCAGCCATGATTGAATGGCAGAGTAGACTTGATGGGCCGAATGGCCTAATTCTGCTCTTACAACCTATGAACTTAAGAACTCAATGGATCAGGGAGTATCTATGGAGGGAAATGGACAGATGATGTTTCAGGTCAGGACTCTTCTTCAGACTGACCAGCCTGACTCCAAACACACATTGGCACGGTGGCGCAGCGGGTAGAGCTGCTGCCTCACAGCGCCGGAGACCCGGGTTCCATCCTGACTACAGGCGCTGTCTGTACGGAGTTTGCACGTTCTCCCCGTGACCTGCGTGGGTTTTCTCTGGGTGCTCCGGTTTCCTCCCACACTCCAAAGACGTGCAGGTTTGTAGGTTAATTGTCTTTAGTAAAATTATCCCTTGTGTGTAGGAAAATGTTAGTGCGCGGGGATCGCTGGTTGGCGTGGACTCGGTGGGCGTGGGCTGGTTGGCGTGGACTCGGTGGGCGTGGGCTGGTTGGCGTGGACTCGGTGGGCGTGGGCTGGTTGGCGTGGACTCGGTGGGCGTGGGCTGGTTGGCGTGGACTCGGTGGGCGTGGGCTGGTTGGCGTGGACTCGGTGGGCGTGGGCTGGTTGGCGTGGACTCGGTGGGCGTGGGCTGGTTGGCGTGGACTCGGTGGGCGTGGGCTGGTTGGCGTGGACTCGGTGGGCGTGGGCTGGTTGGCGTGGACTCGGTGGGCGTGGGCTGGTTGGCGTGGACTCGGTGGGCGTGGGCTGGTTGGCGTGGGCTGGTGGGCGTGGGCTGGTTGGCGTGGACTCGGTGGGCGTGGGCTGGTTGGCGTGGACTCGGTGGGCGTGGACTCGGTGGGCGTGGACTCGGTGGGCGTGGGCTGGTTGGCGTGGACTCGGTGGGCGTGGGCTGGTTGGCGTGGACTCGGTGGGCGTGGACTCGGTGGGCGTGGGCTGGTTGGCGTGGACTCGGTGGGCGTGGGCTGGTGGGCGTGGGCTGGTTGGCGTGGACTCGGTGGGCGTGGACTCGGTGGGCGTGGACTGGTGGGCGTGGACTCGGTGGGCGTGGACTCGGTGGGCGTGGGCTGGTGGGCGTGGGCTGGTGGGCGTGGGCTGGTGGGCGTGGACTCGGTGGGCGTGGGCCGGTGGGCGTGGGCTGGTGGGCGTGGACTCGGTGGGCGTGGGCTGGTGGGCGTGGGCTGGTGGGCGTGGGCTGGTGGGCGTGGACTCGGTGGGCGTGGGCTGGTGGGCGTGGACTCGGTGGGCGTGGACTGGTGGGCGTGGACTCGGTGGGAGTGGACTGGTGGGCGTGGGCTGGTGGGCGTGGGCTGGTGGGCGTGGGCTGGTGGGCGTGGGCTGGTGGGCGTGGGCTGGTGGGCGTGGGCCGGTGGGCGTGGGCTGGTGGGCGTGGGCTGGTGGGCGTGGGCTGGTGGGCGTGGGCTGGTGGGCGTGGGCTCGGTGGGCGTGGGCTGGTGGGCGTGGGCTGGTGGGCGTGGACTCGGTGGGCGTGGGCTGGTGGGCGTGGACTCGGTGGGCGTGGGCTGGTGGGCGTGGACTCGGTGGGCGTGGGCTGGTGGGCGTGGGCTGGTGGGCGTGGGCTGGTGGGCGTGGGCTGGTGGGCGTGGGCTGGTGGGCGTGGGCTGGTGGGCGTGGGCTGGTGGGCGTGGGCTGGTGGGCGTGGGCTGGTGGGCGTGGGCTGGTGGGCGTGGGCTGGTGGGCGTGGGCTGGTGGGCGTGGGCTCGGTGGGCGTGGGCTGGTGGGCGTGGGCTGGTGGGCGTGGGCTCGGTGGGCGTGGACTGGTGGGCGTGGGCTGGTGGGCGTGGACTCGGTGGGCGTGGGCTGGTGGGCGTGGACTCGGTGGGCGTGGGCTGGTGGGCGTGGACTCGGTGGGCGTGGGCTGGTGGGCGTGGGCTGGTGGGCGTGGACTCGGTGGGCGTGGGCTGGTGGGCGTGGGCTGGTGGGCGTGGGCTGGTGGGCGTGGACTCGGTGGGCGTGGGCTGGTGGGCGTGGGCTGGTGGGCGTGGGCTGGTGGGCGTGGACTCGGTGGGCGTGGGCTGGTGGGCGTGGGCTGGTGGGCGTGGGCTGGTGGGCGTGGGCTGGTGGGCGTGGGCTGGTGGGCGTGGGCTGGTTGGCGTGGATTCGGTTTCCGCGCTGTATCTCTTAAGTGCAGATGTATTCAAGAGAAAGTTGGATTTAGCTCTTGGGGGCTAATGGAATCAAGGGATGTGGGGAGAAAGCAGGAACGGGGTACTGATTTTGGATGATCAGCCATGAACATATAGACATAGAAACATAGAAACATAGAAAATAGGTGGAGGAGTAGGCCATTCAGCCCTTCGAACCTGCACCGCCATTCAATATGATCATGGCTGATCATCCAGCTCAGTATCCCGTACATGCCTTCTCTCCATACCCCCTGATCCCTTTAGCCACAAGGGCCACATCTAACTCCCTCTTAAATATAGCCAATGAACTGGCCTCAACTACCTTCTGTGGCAGAGAATTCCACAGACTCACCACTCTCTGTGTGAAGAAATGTTTTCTCATCTCGGTCCTAAAAGACTTCCCCCTTATCCTTAAGCTGTGACCCCTGGTTCTGGACTTCCCCAACATCGGGAACAATCTTCCCGCATCTAGCCTCTCCAACCCCTTAAGAATTTTATATGTTTCAATAAGATCCCCCCTCAGTCTTCTAAATTCCATCCATATTGAATGGCGGTGCTGGCTCGAAGGGCCGAATGGCCTACTCCTGCACCTACTTTCTATGTTTCTAAGTCGAAAGCTGGAGGAACTCAATGGGTCAGGCAGCATCTGTGGAGGGAAATGGGTAGACGACGTTTCAGGTCGGGACTCTTCTTCAGAATGATCAGTCTGACCCAAAAGTCTAAGAAAATAACTACAGACGCTGGTACAAATCGAAGGTATTTATTTCACAAAATGCTGGAGTAACTCAGCAGATCAGGCAGCATCTCAGGAGAGAAGGAATGGGTGACGTTTCGGGTCGAGATCCTTCTTCAGACTGATGTCAGGGGGGTGGGACAAAGGAAGGATATAGGTGGAGACGGGAAGATAGAGGGAGAACTGGGAAGGAGGAGGGGAAGAGAGGGACAGAGGAGCTATCTAAAGTTGGAGAAGTCGATGTTCAATTCTGATCAAGTCTGATCCAAAATGCCACCCGTCCATCTCCACCAAGATGCTGCCTGGACCACTGAATTCCTCCAGCATTTTGTTCTTTTTAATTCAAGATTCCAGAGCGTTTACAATCACCGTGTGTGTGTGTTCCTTCTGATAATTTTAATTATGTTGGGGTTTTTTTTAATGATAAACACTTAAAGGGCAAGGTGCGGACAGTTAGTTAATCAAGTGAAAGCTGGTGAATTAATATTTGCTGACTGCACTTGCATGTGATTAAACAATAGACAATAGATAGACAATAGACAATAGGTGCAGGAGTAGGCCATTCGGCCCTTCGAGCCAGCACCGCCATTCAATGTGATCATGGCTGATCATTCTCAATCAGTACCCCGTTCCTGCCTTCTCCCCATACCCCCTGACTCCGCTATCCTTAAGAGCTCGATCTAGCTCTCTCTTGAATGCATTCAGAGAATTGGCCTCCACTGCCTTCTGAGGCAGAGAATTCCACAGATTCACAACTCTCTGACGGGTGGTGGAATGCACTAAAGCCGTGCGCTCTCTGCAGGGATCTGCCCGGCTAGTTATTACAGCCCCTACAACGGCCAGCCCAGTCACTCCACGCACTGAGGACAACGATAACGTGGAGGCCCTGCAATGATCAAGCCACATCAGTGACCTCAGGAAGCCCTACAGTAGCCCACACTCACTCCAACAGCTTGGAAAGGTTGCAGCCTGCAGGGGTCTATCAAATTCCCATCAACACCAATATTTACATGTGATGGAGGTTAGGTCACAGAGTGCTGGAGTAACTCAGCGGGTCAGGCAGCATCTGTGGAGAACATGGATAGGTGACGTTTCACAGAGTGCTGGAGTAACTCAGCGGGTCAGGCAGCATCTGTGGAGAACATGGATAGGTGACGTTCCACAGAGTGCTGGAGTAACTCAGCGGGTCAGGCAGCATCTGTGGAGAGAAGGAGTGGGTGACGTTTCGGGTCGAGACCCTGGTGAAGAATGTCACCTATTGCTTTTCCTCCAGAGATGCTGCCTGTTCCGCTGACTTACAATAGACAATAGACAATAGACGGTAGAACAGCAATGGCAGGTATCGGGTGACGTTTCGGGTCGAGACCCTTCTTCAGACTGAGAGTCAGGGGAGAGGGAAACGTAGATGTGGAAGGGTGAGATGTGAAAACGAGAGATTTCGGCCCAACTGACTCATGCCCACCAAGGTCCACCATTCCTGGATCCAGGTGCTCATGCAGAAACAATGATTGCGCACTCCCAGCGATCCTGTCCAAACGCCCCTTGGTCAGCAAGGGGAAATTTAGATTTAGTTTTAGAGATGCAGTGTGGAAATACACCCATCGCCCCTTTCTACGCCCCCTTCGATCTCTCGTTAGGCCATTCGGCCCATCAAGTCCACTCCGCCATTCAATCATGGCTGACCTATCTCTCCTTCCTAACCCCATTCTCCTGCCTTCTCCCTATAACCTCTGACACCCGCGCTGATCAAGAATCTGTCTATCTCAGCCTTAAAAATACCCACTGACTTGTGGCCTCCACAGCCGTCTGTGGCAATGAATCCCACAGATTCACCGCCCTCTGACGAAAGAAATTCCTCCTCATCTCAATAGACAATAGACAATAGACAATAGGTGCAGGAGTAGGCCATTCGGCCCTTCGAGCCAGCACCGCCATTCAATGTGATCATGGCTGATCATTCTCAATCAGTACCCCGTTCCTGCCTTCTCCCCATACCCCCTGACTCCGCTATCCTTAAGAGCTCTATCTAGCTCTCTCTTGAATGCATTCAGAGAACTGGCCTCCACTGCCATCTGAGGCAGAGAATTCCACAGATTCACAACTCTCTGAAAAAGTTTTTCCTCATCTCCGTTCTAAATGGCCTACCCCTTATTCTTAAACTGTGGCCCCTGGTTCTGGACTCCCTGAACATTGGGAACATGTTTCCTGCCTCTAACGTGTCCAACCCCTTAATAATCTTATACGTTTCGATAAGATCCCCTCTCATCCTTCTAAATTCCAATGTATACAAGCCTAGTCGCTCCAGTCTTTCAACGTATGACAGTCCCGCCATTCCGGGAATTAACCTAGTGACGTCCTTTAATTCTGAGGCTGTGCCCTCTGGTCCTAGACTCTCTCCCTGGTGGAAACATCCTCTCCACATCCACTCTATCCGGGCAGATTACTGTATAATCTTGTATGATCTTTACAACGACTGGTTAGCACGCGTCAAAAACCTTATCACTGTTCCTCGGTACACATGACAATACGCTAAACTAGACTCTTGTACATTTGGCCCAGAGTCAAGAGTGTTTTATTGTCATGTGCCCCAGATTAACAATGACATTCTTACTTGTGGCAGCACAACAGAATATGTAAACATAGTACAGTGTAAACAATATGATGAACGGGAGAGCAAAACAAAAGTTCAGTGTGTGTATATTTAGATGTGTTTGTCTTAAACTCAGAAACATTGCCAATCAAATAAACGTTTAAGGAAGACCCATCTGATGTTTGGATGTGGGCTGCTTGGGCTGGCGCCTGTTGTAGATGACTGTTGCAATGATCACTGCAGATCCCAGACTTGTGTCTAAACCCAGCGTGACCCCTTTCTGTGAGTGAACTTGATTTTCCGGTCTCCAGGACCTGGGAGAGAAAAAATAGCAGATAAATTATATTTTCATTGGGAGACTGAGAGGCAACGTTTTGACACAAAGGGCAGTGCGGGTATGGAACGAGATGCTTGAGGAGGTAGTGTAGTTTTGTTTGGTTTAGAGATACAGTGTTGAAGCAGGCCCTTCGGCCCACTGAGTCCGCCCCGACCAGCGATCCCCACACACCAAGGCTATCTACACACGCCAGGGATAATTTACAATGATTCCCAGCCAACTCACCTACAAACCTGCACGTCTTTGGAGTGTGGGAGGAAACTGAAGCACCCGGAGAAAACCCACGCAGGTCACGGGGAGAGCGTACAAACGTACAGACAGTGCCCGTAGTCAGGATGGAACCCGGGTCTCTGGCGCTGTGAGGCAGCAGCTCTACCCGCTGCGCCACCGTGCCCAATAGTTGAGGCAGGGACTATCGCAAAGTTTAAGAAACATTTAGACAGGTACATGGATTGGACAGGTTTCGAGGGATATGGGCCAAACGCAGGCAGGTGGGGCTAGTGTAGATGGGTCACGTTGGCCGATGTGGACATGTTGGGCCGAAGGGCCTGTTTCCACACTGTGAGACTATCTCTGGCTGGTATGTTTGCTGCTTGGGTCCATGGTCTTGTATTGCAAAGATCTTGATGGGTAAATGTTCAACAGTCTGAGGAAGGGTCTCGACCCGAAACACCACCCGTTCCTTCCCTCCAGAGATGCTGCCTGACCCGCTGGGTTCCTCCTGCATCTTGTGCCTGTCCAAGGTTCTGCATTTGTACCAGTTCCACGTGGAGCTCATTGGGAAACCAGGGAGGTGGGTATGCAAGTCACAGCCCACTGACGTCAGTGCCTGCAATAGACTAATGCCCTGAGCTGCCCGCATCTCCCTGGGCCAACACGTGTTGTTTGTTGCTGCATCGCAGTGCCACAAACCCAGAGCAAACACTAATTAACCAGATTAACAAAGCTCCCAAACGATCAGGCTGTACTGCTGGAATACTAATCCACAGACGCACAAAACAAACCACTCACAATCTCTCTCACAGCCTTTCAGGGGGAAAGGTGGAAGTGAAACAGACTGCAACCCGTGGCGAATGAACAGCCCAACGATGTGGCCACCGGCCTCCAGCGAATCCTACACCCTGTCCACGCGAGATGCCCAACCGATCTACCAAGGCAGCTTCACCCTTTGGAAAGGAAGGAAGGCCTGCCTCTTGTTTGTAACCCTGGCAACCACTTAGTCTGGAAATAGACACGAGAAGCTGGGAGTAACTCAGCGAGTCAGGCGGCATCTCTGGAGAGAAAGGCACAGGTGGCATTGCAGGTCGAGACCCTCCATCAGGGGGGAGGGGGATGAGAGGTATAGACAGATGTGGAACGAATGAATGAATGAATGAATGAACAAAGAAATTTGGAAAGGTAACGTTGTGCAAGGAAGCAGTCCAGTGTGGGCAGTGGGCAAAGGCGAAGACCAGTTCTCACAGACAATACATCTCACCAGGACAACAGCGAAACTAGTAGGAACTCCACTAGGGTGGGGGAGGGACGGGGAGAGAGGGGATGCAAGGGGTCCATGAAGTCAGATACATCAACATTCACACCGCTGGGTTGTAGGATGGAGAGATAGATCAGCCATGATTGAATGGCAGAGTAGACTTGATGGACTATTGTCTATTGTCTTATAGAGGTGTACAAAATTATGAGAGGAATAGATTGGGTCGAAGCACAGAATCTCTTGCCCAGAGTAAGGGAATCAAGGACCAGAGGACATAGGTTTAAGGTGGGGGGGGGAGGAAAGATTTATTAGGAATCTGAGGGGTACCTTTTCCACGCAAAGGGTGGTGGGTGTATGGAATCAGCTACCGGAGGAGGTAGTTGAGGCAGGGACTATCCCAACGTTTAAGAAGCATTGAGACAAGTACTTGGATAGGACAGGTTTAAAGGTATATGGGCCAAATGCAGGTAGGTGGGACTAGTACAGGTGGGACATGTTGGCCAGTGTGGGCAAGTTGGACCGAAGGGCCTGCTTCCACACAGTATCACTCTATGACTCTAATAAGAAGGAACTACAGATGCCGGTTTACACCGAAGACAGACACAGAGTGCTGGAGTAAACCCAGCGGGTCAGGCAGCATCTGTGGAGAACATGGATTGGTGACGTTTCACAGAGTGCTGGAGTAACTCAGCGGGTCAGGCAGCATCTGTGGAGAACATGGATAAGTAACGTTTCACAGAGTGCTGGAGTGCTGTGTTAATGGAAAAATGATGCAGGAAAAATGTTCCCAATGTTGGGGGAGTACAGAACCAGGGGCCACAGTTTAAGAATAAGGGGTCGGCCATTTAGGACTGAGATGAGGAAAAACGTCTTCACCCAGAGAGTTGTGAATCTGTGGAATTCTCTGCCACAGCAGGCAGTGGAGGCCAATTCACTGGATGTTTTCAAGAGAGAGTCAGATTTAGCTCTTGAGGCTAACGGAATCAAGGGATATGGGAGAAAGCAGGAACGGGGTACTGATTGAGAATGATCAGCCATGATCATATTGAATGGCGGTGCTGGCTCAAAGGGCCGAATGGCCTCCTCCTGCACCTATGTTTCTATGTTTCTACAAATGGGGGGTTGAGAAGCAATGTAACACTATCAGACCGATACAAGGCGATGAAACCAAACTGGTCCTGAGTTTGCAGCAGTAAAACGCTGCAGAAGGTAAATATCAATTGTGCTCATATTATGTGAGTGCTAAAGGCTTCTAGATGGCGGGGAGCGATTAACCACTGGACATTAATAACGACAGAGTGCTGACGAGGGAAGGAGAGTTGCTGGCACTGGCTGGTCCCTGCTCTACTCCATCCACATGTCAGTCCGTGAGGAATGTGCATGCATGGTGCTCTATTTACAGACCACACTCTGTGTCCAACCATGCCTCATCACTCTGATCTTGTCCCCACTGTCTCTTCTGACAGATGAGCACCACCTCCAGAAGACCAAAGCAGATACAGCGCGGAAACAGGCCCTTCGGCCCACCGAGTCCGCGCCGCCCAGCGATCCCCGCACATTAACACGATCCTACACACACTAGGGACAATTTTTTTAACATTTACCCAGTCAATTAACCTACATACCTGTACGTCTTTGGAGTGTGGGAGGAAACCGAAGATCTCGGAGAAAACCCACGCAGGTCACGGGGAGAACGTACAAACTCCGTACAGACGCCGCCCGTAGTCGGGATCGAACCTGAGTCTCCGGCGCTGCATTCGCTGTAAGGCAGCAACTCTACCGCTGCGCCACCGTGCCGCACGTTTCCCCCCACACTCCAAAGACGTGCAGGTCTGTAGGTTAATTGGCTTCGGTAAAAATTGTAAATTGTGCAGGATAGTGTTATAGTGTTCGGGGATCGCTGGTCGGCACGGACTCGGTGGGCCGAAGGGCCTGTTTACACACTGTATTTCTAAAATTAAAAACTAAGACCTGACATGACATGACTCACACCGAATGGGGGTAAATAAACCTGGTGTTCCACCATTAGATAGTTAATCTCAAGCCTCCAGTTTAAGGAGCAGTGAAATATCTAGGAGTCGGGACTTCACCGAGTGCTTGTGCTTGATAGTTGGCGCCTCCAGTTGGCAGGGTGGTGAATCTGTGGGAGAGTCTAGAACTAGAGGACACAGCCTCAGAATAAAAGGACGTGCCTTTAGGAAGGAGATGAGGAGGAACTTCTTCAGTCAGAGGGTGATGAATCTGTGGAACTCATTGCCACAGACGGCTGTGGAGGCCAAGTCAGTGGATATTTTTAAGGCAGAGATGGATAGATTCTTGATTAGTGCGGGTGTCAGGGGTTGTGGGGAGAAGCCAGGAGAATGGGGTTAGGAGGGAGAGATAGATCAGCCGTGATTGAATGGCTGGAGTAGACTTGAAGGGCCGAATGGCCTAATTCTGCCCCTATCACATGGAATATGAGCTCATGTTGCCTGAGCAGTGTACTTACCAGCCAGAGATGTGTCTAGTTTAGAGATGGAGTGTGGAAACAGGCCCTTCGGCCCGCCATGTCCATGACAACCAATGATCAACCGTTCACACTCCTTCCATTCTACACACCAGGGTCAATGTAGAACCCAATTAACCGACAAACCGGCTCATCTTTCGAGTGCAGGAGGAAACTTGTGAACATACAATCGTGGCTGATCTATCTTTCCCTCTCAACCCCATTCTCCTGCCTTCTCCCCATAACCCCTGACACCCTCAAAGTGCACCCCAGGCCCTGGACCCATCCGCACCCTAACCCCAGGACACTGTAATCAACAGCTGGCCACATCTGTCCAACAAAAGTCTGACGTTGTTCAGGCCAAGTTATGCACACTTCATTTTGATGGATTAAGTCGCAGTCTTTGTTGTGATTGATTCCCTATTCCTTGTCCTCAAAGCTCTCGTTTGTTCAGCGTTTCCCAAACCAGCTGAGTGTTGGCATCTCACGGACAAATGCCGTCTCATTCCCCTCTTCCCCGGGCCCAGGCTTCGCCAGCAACTATTTCTCCCCAGTCCATTTGTGACATACTGAAAGAGAATAAATGAATAAACAAGTTGTGATCATGGCCAGGCTTGTGGCAAATTCCACAACGCACTCCCTGTGAACCATGTACACACCGAGAATCACAAACACACACACACAGAAACCCAGTCACACGCACGGTCAGTGTCAGAGGGTACGGGGAGAAGGCAGGAGAATGGGGATAGGAGGGAGAGACAGATCAGCCGCGATTGAACGGCAGAGTAGACTTGATGGGCCGAATGGCCTAATTCTGCTCCTAACACTTATGGCTTTAGAAACATAGAAACATAGAAAATAGGTACAGGAGTAGGCCATTCGGCCCTTCGAGCCTGCACTGCCATTCAATGTGATCATGGCTGATCATCCAACTCAGTATCCCGTACCTGCCTTCTCTCCATACCCCCTGATCCCTTTAGCCACAAGGGCCACATCTATCTCCCTCTTAAATATAGCCAATGAACTGGCCTCAACTACCTTCTGTGGCAGAGAATTCCACAGATTCACCACTCTCTGTGTGAAAAAAAACTTTCTCATCTCAGTCCTAAAAGACTTCCCCCTTATCCTTAACCTGTGACCCCTTGTTCTGGACTTCCCCAACATCCGGAATAATCTTCCTGCATCTAGCCTGTCCAACCCCTTAAGAATTTTGTAAGTTTCTATAAGATCCCCCCTCAATCTTCTAAATTCCAGCGATACCTTTGTGACCTAGCAGATACTCAGGGGATTACAAGTTTCATTCGGCTAAGAATTGGCCAGAGACATAATGGCAGAGAGCGTAAAATATACAGCAACCTTCTCACACTTGTGGCTAGGGTCGCCAACTGTCCCGTATTAGCCGGGACATCCCCTATTTTGGGCTAACTTAGTTCGTCCCGTACGGGACCGCCCTTGCCCCGTGTTAATAGGGTTGCCAACTTCCTCGCTCCCAAATACGGGACAAAGGGTGACGTGCTTCCGCCATTGGTGGAGCGGGAGCACGTGGCCGCTGGCCGGGTGAGGTCATGTGGGGCGCGGGGGCGGTGACGTCACCCTGTCCCTTATTTGGGAGCGAGGAAGTTGGCAACCCTACTTGTGGAGCCGACCATGCACAGACATAATGGTGCGCCTTTTGCGGTCGCCCTGTTGTAGGAAGGGCGTGGAGGTTTTGGACAGGGTGCAGGAGAAGTGAAGGTAGACGTGGATAGACATCTACCATGGTTCTCGGTCGGGACCCTTCTTCAGACAGATTGTATTCGGGATGGGGGGGGGTGGGGGAGAGAAAGTTGGAAAGAAGAGATGGGGGCAGGACAATGCATTGCAAGGGACACGTTGAAGATGGACACAAAGTGCTGGAGTAACTCAGCGGGGCTGGCAGTATCTCTGGAGAAAAGGAATGGGTAACGTTTCAGGTCGAGACCCTTCCTCAGGCTGAGAGTCAGGGGAGAGGTTAATTCACTGGATGTTTTCAAGAGAGAGTTAGATGTAGCTCTTAGGGCTAACGGAATCAAAGGATATGGGGAGAAAGCAGGAACGGGGTACTGATTGTGGATGATCAGACGTGATCATATTGAATGGCGGTGCTGGATCGAAGGGCCGAATGGCCTCCTCCTGCACCTACTGTCTATGTTTTTACATCAAAAGAAATGGGGGAACCAAATGGCAGGTTGTCCTGTTTTGTTGATGATATGGGACTAAATGGGTAGAAGGTGCTGGACTAGCTCAGTGGTTCAGGCAGCATCTGTGTGTTCAGCAATCTTCAAACACATCCACTCCTCACTTGGGTAGGAAGGAACTGCAGATGCTGGTTTACAGTGAAGATAGACACAAAGTGCTGGAGTAACTCAGCAGGACAGGCAGCATCTCTGGAGAGAAGGAATGGGTGACGTTTCGGGTCAAAGGAATAGGGGCAGAATTAGGCCATTCGGCCCATCCAGATCAAGGGGTCACAGTTTAAGGATAAGGGGGAAGCCCTTTAGGATCGAGATGAGAACTTTTTTTCACACAGAGTGGTGAATCTGTGGAATTCTCTGCCACAGAAGGCAGTTGAGGCCAGTTCATTGGCTATATTTAAGAGGGAGTTAGATGTGGCCCTTGTGGCTAAAGGGATCAGAGGGTATGGAGAGAAGGCAGGTACGGGATACTGAGTTGGATGATCAGCCATGATCATATTGAATGGCGGTGCGTACAGGCTCGAAGGGCCGAATGGCCTACTCCTGCACCTATTTTCTATGTTTCTGTTTCTAAGTCTACTCCGCCATTCGATCGTGGCTGATCTATCTCTCCCTCCCAACCCCATTCTCCTGCCTTCTCCCCGTAACCCCTGACACCCGCACTGATCAAGAAAGTCATTCTTCAGCCTGAGAGTCGGGGGAGAGGTAAGGGAGGGTCGGCAGGGGACTCGGTGGGCCGAAGGGCCTGTTTCCTCGCTGTATCTCTGAAGTCTCTGGTAATCTGTCGAGGGTGTGTCCTCCCCCATCTCTCTGCGTTCAGCAACGTGGTGATTTCCTCTCGGAGCGCATGCCCCCACTGTGTGAACCCACCACGCCGGCCTAATGAGGGATCAGGTTTGTGTAGCGTGTGTTGATTTATTTATACAGAGACAGCATGCACTTGAAGGACACGGCAACCAATGTTAATGGGGCTCCTGAGGCCCCTGGCAATGGAGCCTGTGTCAGATGAAGAATCAGATAAAAGCAGCAGTTTATCAGATGCACTCTCCGCTAATCACACAAATATCCAAAAGAAAATAGAAATTAATAAGCTCAGTCCCACAAGCACTGCCGAGCCTTGGAGTAATTGGTAATGAGTTCTTGTAAACTGCTTGCACCCATTTGCCTGATGGTTAATTAAACACAGAGCTTTCTTTATTTATCGAGGGTTTGCAGTGGGTTCGGGAGGTTTGAGGCGGCCGACAGGCCTGTGTAATTCCCAATCCCTGATCGTGCACAGGTGCAGAGAACAGCCTCCCCTTCCATATCCTCCCGTCTCCCTCTCCCCCCGACTCTCAGTCTGAAGAAGGGTCTCGACCCGAAACGCCACCCATTCCTTCTCTCCAGAGATGCTGCCTGACCCTCTGAGTTACTGTGGGTGAGCAGCGTTTGTCTGGAGATGGCAGAGGCAGGGAGACTTTCTATCTTCGGTGTAAACCAGCACCGGCAGTTCCTTCCGCCCTACCAGATCGGAGAAGGAGCTCAGGGCATGGTTCTAAACTCAGGCCTGTCCACCTCCAGACAGACACAAGATGCCGGAGTAACTCAGCGGGACAGGGGGCGTCTCTGGAGAGAAGGAATGGGTGACGTTTCGGGTCGAGACCCTTCTTCAGACCGGTTAGGGGATAAGGGGAACGAGAGATATAGACGGTGATGTGGAGAGATAAAGATGGTGGGGGGGGGGGTGGGGGGGTGGTGAAGGGGTGGTGGGGGGGGGTGGGGGGATGGTGGGGGGTGGTTGGGGGTGGTTGGGGGAGGTGAGGGGGTGGGGGGATGGTGGGGAAGTTGGCAACCCTAGAGTCTGGGGGGGTGGTGGGGGGGATGGTGGAGGGTGGTGGGGGATGGTGGGAGTGGTGGTGGGGGGATGGTGAGGGGGTGGGGGTGGTGGGGGGATGGTGAGGGGGTGGGGGTGGTGGGGGGATAGTGAGGGGGTGGGGGTGGTGGGGGGTGGTGGGGGGTGGTGGGGGGATGGTGGGGGATGGTGGGAGTGGTGGTGGGGGGATGGTGGGAGTGGTGGTGGGGGGATGGTGGGGGGGATGGTGGAGGGTGGTGGGGGATGGTGGGAGTGGTGGTGGGGGGATGGTGAGGGGGTGGGGGTGGTGGGGGGATGGTGAGGGGTGGGGGTGGTGGGGGGATGGTGAGGGGGTAGGGGTGGTGGGGGGATGGTGGGGGTGGTGGTGGGATGGTGGGAGTGGTGGTGGGGGGATGGTGAGGGGGTGGGGGTGGTGGGGGGATGGTGAGGGGGTGGAGGATGGTGGGAGTGGTGGTGGGGGGATAGTGAGGGGGTGGGGGGATGGTGAGGGGATGGCTGGGGGTGGTGGTGGGGGGGTGAGGGGATGGCTGGGGGTGGACAGGGCTGAGTTTGGGACCATACCACTGGCACCTTCTCCCATCTGGTGATGTTTCGTTCAACAGGGAGTAGGTGGTGAGAGTATTACAGGCTGGTGCCATCAGATTCCAGCCCGGAGCTTGAAGATGATGGATGTGGTCTTTACAGTATTCATCCTGTTGTGATCCAAAACTCAAAAGATTGATGTAAAATGGATCACAGAGTACAGCTAAACAAACCCAGAGAACGTGTGCAGATTTCTGGATAATTCAGCTGTCGAAAAATCTAAATTAATATAACACATTGTTTTATCACTGGAGTGAATCTCACTGTACCAGGCGCTAGAAAAATGTAAAAGCTCGTTAAAGGAATTTGGGTCGGTGAATGTGTAGGAAGGAACTGCAGATGCCGGTTTAAACCGAAGTTAGACACAAAAAGCTGGAGTAAGTTGAAAGACTGGAGCGACTAGGCTTGTATACACTGGAATTTAGAAGGATGAGAGGAGATCTTATTGAAACATATAAGTTTATTAAGGGATTGGACACGTTAGAGGCAGGAAACATGTTCCCAATGTTGGGAGGAGTCCAGAACCAGGGGCCACAGTTTAAGAATAAGGGGTAGGCCATTTAGAACGGAGATGAGGAAAAACTTTTTCAGTCAGAGAGTTGTTAATCTGTGGAATTCTCTGCCTCAGAAGGCAGTGGAGGCCAATTCTCTGGATGCTTTCAAGAGAGAGCTAGATAGAGCTCTTAAGGATAGCGGAGTCAGGGGGTATGGGGAGAAGGCAGGAACAGGGTACTGATTAAGAATGATCAGCCATGATCACATTGAATGGTGGTGCTGGCTCGAAGGGCCGAATGGCCTCCTCCTGCACCTATTGTCAATAGACAATAGACAATAGACAATAGGTGCAGGAGTAGGCCATTCAGCCCTTCAAGCCAGCACCGCCATTCAATGCGATCATGGCTGATCACTCTCAATCAGTGCCCCGTTCCTGCCTTCTCCCCATACCCCCTCACTCCGCTATCCTTAAGAGCTCTATCCAGCTCTCTCTTGAAAGCATCCAACGAACTGGCCTCCACTGCCTTCTGAGGCAGAGAATTCCACACCTTCACCACTCTCTGACTGAAAAAGTTCTTCCTCATCTCCGTTCTAAATGGCCTACCCCTTATTCTTAAACTGTGGCCCCTTGTTCTGGACTCCCCCAACATTGGGAACATGTTTCCTGCCTCTAATGTGTCCAATCCCCTAATTATCTTATATGTTTCAATAAGATCCCCCCCTCATCCTTCTAAATTCCAGTGTATACAAGCCTAATTGCTCCAGCCTTTCAACATACGACAGTCCCGCCATTCCGGGAATTAACCTAGTGAACCAAAACTGCACACAGTACTCTAGGTGCGGCCTCACCAGGGCCCGGTACAACTGTAGAAGGACCTCTTTGCTCCTATACTCAACTCCTCTTGTTACGAAGGCCAACATTCCATTGGCTTTCTTCACTGCCTGCTGTACCTGCATGCTTCCTTTCATTGACTGATGCACTAGGACACCCAGATCTCGTTGAACATCCCCTCTTCCTAACTTGACACCATTCAGATAATAATCTGCCTTTCTATTCTTACTTCCAAAGTGAATAACCTCACACTTATCTACATTAAACTGCATCTGCCATGTATCCGCCCACTCACACAACCTGTCCAAGTCACCCTGCAGCCTTATTGCATCTTCCTCACAATTCACACTACCCCCCAGCTTAGTATCATCTGCAAATTTGCTAATGGTACTTTTAATCCCTTCATCTAAGTCATTAATGTATATCGTAAATAGCTGGGGTCCCAGCACCGAACCTTGCGGTACCCCACTGGTCACTGCCTGCCATTCCGAAAGGGACCCATTTATCCCCACTCTTTGCTTTCTGTCTGTCAACCAATTTTCTATCCATGTCAGTACCCTACCCCCAATACAATGTGCCCTAATTTTGCCCACTAATCTCCTATGTGGGACCTTGTCGAAGGCTTTCTGAAAGTCGAGGTACACCACATCCACTGACTCTCCCCTGTCAATTTTCCTAGTTACATCCTCAAAAAATTCCAGTAGATTTGTCAAGCGTGATTTCCCCTTCGTAAATCCATGCTGACTCGGAATGATCCTGTTACTGCTATCCAAATGCTCAGCAATTTCGTCTTTTATAATTGACTCCAGCATCTTCCCCACCACTGATGTCAGACTAACTGGTCTATAATTACCCGTTTTCTCTCTCCCTCCTTTCTTAAAAAGTGGGATAACATTTGCTATCCTCCAATCCACAGGAACTGATCCTGAATCTATAGAACATTGAAAAATGATCTCCAATGCTTCCACTATTTCTAGAGCCACCTCCTTAAGTACCCTGGGATGCAGACCATCAGGCCCTGGGGATTTATCAGCCTTCAGTCCCATCAGTCTACCCAAAACCATTTCCTGCCTAATGTGGATTTCCTTCAGTTCCTCCATCACCCTAGGTTCTCCGGCCCCTAGAACATTTGGGAGATTGTGTGTATCTTCCTCAGTGAAGACAGATCCAAAGTAACGGTTTAACTCGTCTGCCATTTCTTTGTTCCCCATAATAAATTCCCCTGCTTCTGTCTTCAAGGGACCCACATTTGCCTTGACTATTTTTTCCTCTTCACGTACCTAAAAAAACTTTTGCTATCCTCCTTTATATTATTGGCTAGTTTACCCTCGTACCTCATCTTTTCTCCCCGTATTGCCTTTTTAGTTAACTTTTGTTGCTCTTTAAAAGAGTCCCAATCCTCTGTCTTCCCACTCTTCTTTGCTATGTTATACTTCCTCTCCTTCATTTTTATGCTGTCCCTGACTTCCCTCGTCAGCCACAGGTGTCTCTTACTCCCCTTAGAGTCTTTCCACCTCTTTGGGATAAATTGATCCTGCAACCTCTGCATTATTCCCAGGAATACCTGCCATTGCTGTTCTACCGTCTATTGTCTATTGTCTATTGTAAGTCAGCGGAACAGGCAGCATCTCTGGAGGAAAAGCAATAGGTGACATTCTTCACCAGGGTCTCGACCCGAAACGTCACCCATTCCCTCTCTCCAGAGATGATGCCTGACCCGCTGAGTTACTCCAGCACTCTGTGAAACGTCACCTATCCATGTTCTCCACAGATGCTGCCTGTCCCGCTGAGTTACTCCAGCACTCTGTGAAACGTCACCTATCCATGTTCTCCACAGATGCTGCCTGTCCCGCTGAGTTACTCCAGCTTTTCGTGTCTATCTTTGGGTCAGGGAATCGCTGGAAGTCACTGATTATTCCGATCCCTTCCCACCAGCTGAAACTTAAAATGCAGTCTTATTCTACGAAAACCATTAAAATATTATACCTAATTTATATATTTCATATAAGAGTTACAGTTGGAATGGACTACCAGTTCTCAAACTGCTTTGATCAGTATTTATAATTCCTGCTCTTATAAAACTGGGGCAGTTGTTAAAGAATAAGGTAAAATAAACTTGTTTCAAACTACAGAAGAGCATTAATATATATTAAATAATAAGGTGTATTCTACGTGATTGAGATTGACTGTGGATTTGAGGCCAGGGTGTAACATTTTTCATGATATTAATAAGCCTGTCTGCTTCACCATTTTATTTCAATGAAACTCCTCGGTCTTAGGGAAATGTTTCAATACATTCTAACTATAATCCTACCTCAGCACCAAACCACGATGGACATTGTGTTCATAGTTAATTGTTCATTACGGTTAATAGTTCGTTGTGTTCATGAGCCATTCGGCCCATCAAGTCTACTCCGCTATTCAATCATGGCTGACCTATCTCTCCCTCCTAACCCCATTCTCCTGCCTTCTCCCCATCACCCCTGACACCCGTACTGATCAAGAATCTATCTATCTATCAATAGACAATAGGTGCAGGAGGAGGCCATTCAGCCCTTCGAGCCAGCACCGCCATTCAATGTGATCATGGCTGATCATTCTCAATCAGTACCCCGTTCCTGCCTTCTCCCCATACCCCCTGACTCCGCTATCCTTAAGAGCTCTATCTAGCTCTCTCTTGAATGCATTCAGAGAATTGGCCTCCACTGCCTTCTGAGGCAGAGAATTCCACAGATTTACAACTCTCTGACTGAAAAAGTTTTTCCTCATCTCCGTTCTAAATGGCCTACCCCTTATTCTTAAACAGTGGTTCTGGACTCCCCCAACATTGGGAACATGTTTCCTGCCTCTAATGTGTCCAACCCCTTAATAATCTTATACGTTTCGATAAGATCTCCTCTCATCCTTCTAAATTCCAGTGTATACAAGCCTAGTCGCTCCAGTCTTTCAACATATGACAGTCCCGCCATTCCGGGAATTAACCTAGTAAACCTACGCTGCACGCCCTCAATAGCAAGAATATTCTTCCTCAAATTTGGAGACCAAAATTGCACCCAGTACTCCAGGTGCGGTCTCACTAGGGCCCTGTACAACTGCAGAAGGACCTCTTTGCTTCTATACTCAACTCCTCTTGTTATGAAGGCCAACATTCCATTGGCTTTAAGTCTCTGCCTTAAGTCTGCTATGTATGTCAGCTTGCACTATCATGGCCTTGAGTTAGTATTTGAGTGTAGCTTATTGTCACGTGTACCGAGGTACAGTGAGAAGCTTTTGTTGCGCGCTAACCAGTCAGCGGAAAGACAAGACATGATTACAATCGAGCCGTCCACAGTGTACAGATACATGATAAAGGGAGTAACGTGAATAACGTTTAGTGCAAGGTAAAGCCAGTGAAGTCCACTCAAAGATAGTCTGAGGGTGACTATGGCAGGGCTGAGGCAATAACGTACATAAACCTCACTTTGCTTTTCCGGTTTATTATTATTTACAGGGCACTATGTTTACATATTGTGTTGTGCTGCTGCATGTAAAAATGTCATTGTTCAATCTGGGACACACGACAATAAAACACTCTTGACTCTTAAAAATACTGGCAAAGGAATATGTGGAATAATGAAACAATCGGAAAAGGTTCCATGCATAATAGCATCATTACTGACGGATAATTAAGTCTACAAATTACACTGACTGTCCACTGGTAATTCAGCTTTTGATGTAGAACTAGCAAATATCTCCCCACAGCCAAATTTCCAGTGTTTAGGGGTTATTACATTTAATATTATTCAACCTCTGGCAATCCAAACATCCTCTTCCCAGCAGAAATCAGCCTGATAAATTCATTAAGGAGAAAATACGAAGATGTTTAGTTTAGAGATTTCAGCACAGAAGCAGGCCCAGTGACCCACCTAGTCCATGCCAACCAGCGATCCCCGCTCACTACAACTATCCTACACACACTCTAGGGACAATTTATTTTACATTTCTACCAAACCAATTAACCTACAAACCTGGGTAGGCACAAAATGCTGGAGTGACTCAGAGGGCCAGACAGCATCTCGGGAGAGAAGGGAGGGTGATGTTTCAGGTTGAGACCCTGAAAACGTCACCTGTTCCTTCTCTCCAGAGATGCTGCCTGACCCGCTGAGTTACTCCAGCATTTTGTGTCTACCTTCGATTTAAACCAGCATCCGCAGTTTTTTTCCCCTACACAACCTAGAAGCCTGTAGTGTGGGCGAAAACTCACGCAGGTCACGGGGAGAACGTGCAAATTCTGTACAGACAGCGCCCGTAGTCGGGATCGAACCCGGGTCTCCGGTGCTCGTAAGCACCATGAGGCAGCAACTCTACCGCTGTCTAATAATCTTTAAAGGAAGTAGCTGACCAAAGGGGAGGGAGGAAAACAATAAGGATTTAATAACTTGCATCTGTCAGACTCAGTGAAACAATTCGAAAATTACACTTTAGAATACGACATGTTGGACAGGGCGGCACAGTGGGGCAGCGGGTAGAGCTGCTGCCTCACAGCACGAGAGACCCAGGTTCAATCCTGACCTCGGGTGCTGTTACCTAATCCTTTTTCCCAGAGATGCAGCCTGTCCCACTGAGTTACGCCGGCACCTTGCGTTCAACTCAAGATTATCCCAGCGTGTGCAGTTGCTGACGTGTCTGCCTTGCTTTAATCAGGGTGACTTCACAGTGCAGGGACTACCACGTTACGTGTCTAGTGTGTGTATGACTGTGGATGAATTGCCTTCCACTGGGGTTTCAACTAGGGTTGCCAACTGTCCCGTATTAGCCGGGACGTCCCGTATTTTGGGCTAAATTGGTTTATCCCGTCCAGGACCGCCCGTGTCCTGTATTAGGCCCGGACGGCGCTACAGGCCCAGACGGTGTAGGCCCGGACACTGTAGGCCCGGACGGTGTAGGCCCAGACACTGTAGGCCCAGGGGCCGCTGTAGGCCCAGACAGTGTAGACCCGGACACTGTAGGCCTGGGGGCCGCTGTAGGCCCGGACGGTGTAGGCCCGGACAGTGTAGGCCCGGAGGGTGTAGGCCCAGACAGTGTAGGCTCAGACAGTGTAGGCCCAGACGGTGTAGGCCCGGACAGTGTAGGCCCGGACGGTGTAGGCCCAGACAGTGTAGGCCCAGACGGTGTAGGCCCGGACAGTGTAGGCCCAGACGGTGTAGGCCCAGACAGTGTAGGCCCAGACGGTGTAGGCCTGGACGGTGTAGGCCCAGACAGTGTAGGCCCAGACGGTGTAGGCCCGGACGGTGTAGGCCCAGACAGTGTAGGCCCAGACAATGTAGGCCCGGACAGTGTAGGCCCGGACGGTGTAGGCCCGGACAGTGTAAGCCCGGACATTGTAGGCCCGGACAGTGTAGACCCAGACAGAGTAGGCCGAAACAGTGTAGGCCCAGAGGCCCGGGTGCCTCCTTACGGAGGTTGCATAGCAACCCGCCTCGCGGCCCAGGCGGCCGCCGTTGGTGGAGCGGAAGCACGTGGCCGCTGGCTGGGTGAGGTCAAGTGGGGCGCGGGGCGGTGACGTCACCCTTTGTCCCTTATTTGGGAGTGAGGAAGTTGGCGACCCTAGTTTCAGCGCACTGCTCCTGTGTGTGAGGGACCACCATGTTATGTGTCCAGTGTGTGTATGACTGTGCATGAATCCCCTTCTCCTGGTGTTTAAACGCACCGCCCCTGTGTATCATTAAGCCACCTACAGTCTAGAGTCAACACATCACCTAATCAAATGTCTTTGTGCACCAAGTAAAGGTCAGAAATGACGCTCTTCATTAGGCTGCATCTTAACGAAATTAGCTGTCAGGGAAAGCTGTTTACACACACTGGGAACATGGGTCCATGGGCCTGGCTTTGCACAGAGATACCATCATTAAGCCCTGTAATTGAAATCTCCGTCTCACCAGCCACTGCAATGGCAGCAGTTATTATTTCAGGCTTGTTAACCAACAGTAACAAACTGCAACCATTCACACTTCAAGGCAAAGGAAGGAATGCAGAGGGATCTCTGGTTTGGACAGTGGTCGCTGGTAGAAGGATGAGAGGAGAACTTATCGAAATGTATAAGATTATTAAGGGGTTGGACACGTTAGAGGCAGGAAACATGTTCCCAATGTTGGGGGAGTCCAGAACAAGGGACCACAGTTTAAGAATAAGGGGTCGGCCATTTAGAACGGAGATGAGGAAATTACATTTTCAGTCAGAGAGATGTAAATCTGTGGAATTCTCTGCCTCAGAAGGCGGTGGAGGCCAATTCTCTGAATGCATTCAAGAGAGAGCTGGATAGAGCTCTTAAGGATAGCGGAGTCAGGGGGTATGGGGAGAAGGCAGGAACGGGGTACTGATTGTGAATGATCAGCCATGATCACATTGAATGGTGGTGCTGGCTCGAAGGGCCGAATGGCCTCCTCCTGCACCTATTGTCTATTGTCTATTGTCTATTGTCCTGGCTTGGTAGCGTGGTTGGGTCACTAACATAAAGGATTCCCTTGGTGGTCTGGCACTTGAAAGGTAGCGTGTCATGAGTTTGTGTAAGAAAATAACTGCAGATGCTGGTACAAATCGAAGGTATTTATTAGCAAAATGCTGGAGTAACTCAGCAGGTCAGGCAGCATCTCGGGAGAGAAGGAATGGGTGACGTTTCGGGTCGAGACCCTTCTTCCCCGAAACGTCGCCCATTCCTTCTCTCCTGAGATGCTGCCTGACCTGCTGAGTTACTCCAGCATTTTGTGAATAAGTCTGATCAAAGATCTTCTGGTAGTGGTTCAACACTGCTCTCTGGTTGTGGTAGGATGGTTCAGTTGCCTGATAACAGCCGGGAAGAAACTCTCCCTGAATCTGGAGGTGTGCGTTTTTTTAATCTCCTTAACAATTTCTGGTCAAGGATAGTCGGAGGGCGAGCAATGAGGTCAATGGTAGTTCAGCACTGCTCTCTGGGGGTGGTAGGATGCCTCAGGTGCCGGGACTCGAAGATCAGTCTGAAGAAGGGTCTCGACCCGAAACGTCACCCATTCCCTCTCTCCTAGATGCTGCCTGACTTGCTGAGTTACTCCAGCATTTTGTGATACCTGGGACTTGAAGTATGGACAGGTCCGAGACAATAGACAATAGACAATAGACAATAGGTGCAGGAGGAGGCCCTTCGAGCCAGCACCGCCATTCAATGTGATCATGGCTGATCATTCACAATCAGTACCCCGTTCCTGCCTTCTCCCCATACCCCCTGACTCCACTATCCTTAAGAGTTCTATCCTTAAGAGGAGTGGAAGGAGCTCGTAGTTAAGGTCAGAGACGTCGCTGTAGGAATGGAGATGTAAGAGTGTGGGGGGATTGTAACGTGTGATTGTAGGTGTGCTTCTGTGGCTGGCACGCAAACGCTCGCCTGGGTTGGGCAGCGTCCCAACGAATAAGATGTTGAAGCCTGAGGATGAGGCAAGGGCTTGGCTGGGCTTGGCTATGATGTCCCAGAGTTCAAAGAACACTTTTGTAGGAAATAATACGTTTGATTCATGGAGTCACAGAGTCCTACAGTACAGACGCAGGCCCCTGAGCCCAACTTGCTCACATCGACCAACATGCCCCCTGTCATAGAAACATAGAAACTTAGACAATAGGTGCAGGAGGAGGCCATTTGGCCCTTCGAGCCAGCACCGCCATTCATTGTGATCATGGCTGATCATCCACAGTCAGTAACCCGTGCCTGCCTTCTCCCCATATCCCTTGATTCCGCTAGCCCCTAGAGCTCTATCTAACTCTCTTTTAAATTCGTCCAGTGAATTGGCCTCCACTGCCCTCTGTGGCAGAGAATTCCACAAATTCACAACTCTCTGGGTGCAAAAAGTCCTCTGGCCCTCAATTCACCTACACTGGGCAAGAGACACTGTACGTCTTCCCGATGTCTACCGATTCCTCTCATGAATTTGTCCACCAATCTATCCCTCTCATGGTTTAAAATGATGTGGTCAGAAATGACAACAAAGAGGCAGCAAACATACAGAGATTAAGATTCTGCACCAAAGCCAATCCTTTGCATTGCTATTAGAAGTTGAGAGTGCTTTGGGAGATGGTTATTTCGGAGGTGCAATGAGATGGCGTGTGTGGGCAAATGACTTGGAGATATGGTCGCTAATGAGCAGGACAGTGAAACACATTTGCAAAACTACTCATGCTTTTTTCCCTTCTGTTTTTCTCTCTAAGTATGTGCTTGGACTTGTAAAAGGTTTGAGGAAAGGTCAGAGGCTCAAGCACTACATGTGTGCAGTGATTTCCAAATTCATCAGGGCTTGAGTTCCAGTCTGAAAGCTCTTTGCTTTCCCCATCAGGTCGGGGCTGATAGGTTTTATTCCGAGTTCACCCACCACTTCACTACTTCACTGGGCACCAGGTTAATTCCCAGGATGGCGGGACTGGTATGGGGAGAAGGCAGGAATGATTGTGAATGATCAGCCATGATCACATTGAAGGGCTGAATGGCCAACTCCTGCACCTATTGTCTATTGTCTATTGACTGACATATGATGAAAGAATGGGTCGACCGGGCTTGTATTCGCTGGAATTTAGAAGGACGAGAAGGGATCTCGCAGAAACATATAAAATTCTTAAAGGATCGGACACGTTAGAGGCAGGAAACATGTTCCCGATGTTGGGGGAGTCCAGAACCAGGGGTCACAGTTTAAGAATAAGGGGTCGGCCATTTAGAACAGAGATGAGGAAAAGATTTTTCACCCGGAGAGTTGTGTATCTGGAATTTAGAAGGATGAGAGGATACACTGGAATTTAGAAGGATGAGAGGAGATCTTATCAAAACGTATAAGATTATTAAGGGGTTGGACACGTTAGAGGCAGGAAACATGTTCCCAATGTTGGGGGAGTCCAGAACCAGGGGCCAAAGTTTAAGAATAAGGGGTAGGCCATTTAGAACTGAGATGAGGAAAAACTTTTTCAGTCAGAGAGTTGTGAATCTGTGGAATTCTCTGCCTCAGGCCAATTCTCTGAATGCATTCAAGAGAGAGCTAGATAGAGCTCTTAGGGCTAATGGAATCAAGGGATATGGGGGGAAAGCAGGAACGGGGTACTGATTTTGGATGATCAGCCATGATCATAATGAATGGCGGTGCTGGCTTGAAGGGCCGAATGGCCTCCTCCTGCACCTGTTGTCTATGTTTCTGTGTTTCTATGTCACTTGTGCATCTGCTCAATGCCGTTAGCATTCCGTGACTTTACTGACACTGCTGAATCCATGGTATTAATCCATGCGTTTAAGCAGAGCTAGGCTTCCTCTGCTTCACTTACTTACCATTCATTTCATGCATTTCATCAGCAACAAGGCATCGATGCACTAATGAGAACAGTGTTGGGGCTTGGCAAGAGGCCAGCTTCATACACCAAGCCCATAAGGGTTGGCAGCAGGTCATTTATCATTGCAATGAGATCTCTGTAGGACTTGCAAGGGTATCTGCTACATCCTAGTGGGTGAAATGTTAAGTGCCCACCAGCGGCCCTCCTGATATGAGCGTAATGTTGCCATCTCTAAATACCGTGGCGCAGCGGGTAGAGCTGCTGCCTCACGGCGCCAGAGACCCGGGTTCCATCCCGACTACGGGCGCTGTCCGTATGGAGTTTGCACGTTCTCCCCGTGACCTGCGTGGGTTTTCTCCAGGTGCTCCGGTTTCCTCCCACACTCCAAAGACATGCGGGTTTGTAGGTTAATTGGCTTTGGTGTAAGTGTAAATTGTCCCCAGTGTGTGTAGGATAGTGTCAGTGGTTGATGTAGACTCGGTGGGCCGAAGGGCCTGTTTCTGTGCTGTATCTCTAAACTAAACTGCACGGTGGCGCAGCGGTAGAGTTGCTGCCTTACAGCGAATGCAGCGCCGGAGACTCAGGTTCGATCTTGACCACGGGCGCCGTCTGTACGGAGTTTGTACGTTCTCCCCGTGACCTGCGTGGATTTTCTCCGGGATCTTTGGTTCCCTCCCACACTCCAAAGACGTGCAGGTTTGTAGGTTAATTGGCTGGGTAATATGTAAAACTTGTCCCCAGTGGGTGTAGGATAGTGTTAGTGTGCGGGGATCGCTGGGCGGCACGGACTCGGTGGGCCGAAGGGCCTGTTTCCGTGCTGTATCTCTAAATCTAAAAAATCTAAAAATCTAAACTCCCTCATCAAATGAAAGCAAGTGTACGAGGGAGCTGTGCAACTTACAGCATTACCTGAGTAGTCTCGGCAAGCTGCCTTCCCAGCACCAGGGCCATGACTGTGAAACAGAGGATGAAGGTACAGCGAGCAGAAACACAAACCATTTCTGGCAGTCCCTTCCTGCAACCTCTCGTTGACAACAGCTGGTGAAGATGAACAGGCACCTCATGTCACACTCACAAACAGCTCACCACCTCATTGCTAATCTGTGGATTAGTTCTGTTGTCACTAATGAGATGATGCACCCTCACTGGAACCTGACCCCCCATCAGCCTCGCGACTAGTGTTGTGATATTGTACAACTAGTACAGAGCAAAGGGGGAATCACTGCCGAGTGTGGAACCGTACTCAAGGGGAATATAATCCTCACGCCTGTCCAGGACGTCATTGTTCACTGCAGGTGCTGGTTTAAATGGAAGGCAGACACAAAATGCTGGAGTAACTCAGCGGGTCAGGCAGCACCTCAGGAGAGAAGGAATGGGTGACGTTTCGGGTCGAGACCCTTCTAGGACATACCATATAACAATCAAACACACTTGACTGTGAATATTGAAGATGGACACGAAAAGCTGGAGTAACTCAGCGGGTCAGGCAGCATCTCAGGAGAGGAGGCAACCCTACTAATACGGGATAAGGGCGGTCCCATACGGGACAAACCAATTCAGCCCAAGATACGGGATGTCCCGGCTAATACGGGACAGTTGGCAACCCTACAAACACATGCAGTCAGATGTTGATGCTGGGTTATTTTCAACATGGTGACGCCCGGCTGGGGTCTTTAGTGCAGGGCGCCACAGCGCTGGAGAGGGTAGAAAGGACAACTTTACTTCACTTTAGAGATACAGCACGGAAACAGGCCCATCGGCCCACCGAGTCCGCGCCGACCAGCGATCCCCTCACACGAGCACTATCCTACACACACTAGGGACAGTTTACAATCTTACAGAAGGGTTACCAAGTAGGGAGCAGTCCCCAGCTCCCATCTACTGCATCGGAGACTGTCGGACTATCTTCACCCGGCTCATCTACTGCAGCGGAGGCCAATGCAATGGATGTTTTCAATAGACAATAGACGATAGGTGCAGGAGGAGGCCGTTCGGCCCTTCGAGCCAGCACCGCCATTCACTGGGATCATGGCTGATCATCCACAATCAGTACCCCGTTCCTGCCTTCTCCCCATACCCCCTGACTCCGCTTTCATTATGAGCTCTATCTAGCTCTCTCTTGAAAGCAGAGAGAGCTAGAACTCTCTCTTCAAGAGAGGGTTAATTTTAGCGGATTTGGCGAACGGAATCTAGGGATATGGGGAGAAATCAGGATCGGGGCACTGATTGTGGATGATCAGCCATGATCCCAGTGAATGGCGGTGCTGGCTCGAAGGGCCGAATGGCCTTCTCCTGCACCTACTTTCTATGTTTCTATGGGGAGAAGGCAGGAGAACGAGGTTAAGAGGAAAGATTGATCAGCCGTGATTGAATAACGGAGTAGACTTAGTCATAGAGTGATAGAGTGTGGAAACAGGCCCTTCGGCCCAATTTGTCCACCCCGGCCAACATGTCCCAGCTACACTTGGTCCATATCCCTCCAAACTGGTCCTATCCATGTGCCTGTCTAACTGTTTCTTAAACATTGGGATAGTCTTGATGGGCCGAACGGCCTAATTCTGCTCCTATCATTTATGAACTTTCCACAGCCTCTAAAAGCTTCCAATGCTATTTCTCCATCCATGGTGAAACCAGTCTCAAAGCCTGAGCTTGTGGCTGGAGAGAGCGTTGGAAGGCTGAGCCCGTGAGCAAGTCTGGGGGAATCTGCCTCTGAGCTCCCGTTAACTGCCAGCGGAACAAATATACCTCTCCCACAGCAAACAAAGGCGGGTGCAGAACCAATCCTTCTTGCCAACAATGTTTTGGATGGCTGTTCCTTTCACAACCAGGGCAAGCCGAGAGAGGACGCGTGGAACTCTGGAGGAGTCAGTCCAGATGGGTGGTGGAATGCACTAAAGCCTTGCGCTATCTGCAGGAATCTGCCTGGCTAGTTACTACAGCCCTTACAACGGCCAGCCCAGTTACTCCACGCACTGAGGACAACGATAACGTGGAGGCCCTGCAATGATCAAGCCACATCAGTGACCTCAGGAAGCCCTACAGTAGCCCACACTCACTCCAACAGCTTGGAAAGGTTGCAGCCTGCAGGGGTATATCAAATTCCCATCAACACCAATATTTACATGTGGGGAGGTTAGGTTACAGAGTGCTGGAGTAACTCAGCGGGTCAGGCAGCATCTGTGGAGAACATGGATAGGTGACGTTTCACAGAGTGCTGGAGTAACTCAGCGGGTCAGGCAGCATCTGTGGAGAACATGGATAGGTGACGTTTCACAGAGTGCTGGAGTAACTCAGCGGGTCAGGCAGCATCTGTGGAGGACACGGATAGGTGACGTTTCACAATCAAGAAGGGTCCTGACCCGAAATGAGAACGACCCCAGGAATGAGAGGGTTAACATACGATGAGCGTTTGTGGGGGCTGGGCCTGTACTGGCTGGAGTTGAGAAGGATGAGGGGGGACCTCATTGAAACTTGCCGGATAGTGAAAGGCCCGGATATTTTTAAGGCGGAGATTGACAGATTCTTGATTAATAAGGGTTAGTATGGGGATCAGCCATGATTGAATGGCGTAGACCTGATGGACTGAATGGCCTAATTCTGCTCCTAGGACTTATGAACTTATGAAACGACGTCACCCATCCATGTCCTTGTGATGTGTTTCAGGTGATGAAGGTGCCACCTTCTCTCATTCTCTCAGTATCTCACGGTATTGTAAAGTCCCACAGCCCAGGAGGACAGTGGGCCCACAATTGTCTGCTTCACTCACAAGCAGACTGACCTCCACTCCAACGTACAGGAGCTCAAGCTTGTCTTTTGTAGTGTAGTTTAGAGATGCAGCGCGGAAACAGGCCCTTCGGCCCACCAGGTCCGGACCGACCAGCGATCCCCGCACATTAACACTATCCTACACACACACACACACACACACACACGCACGCACACACGCACGCACACACACACACCCCACACACACACATACACACACGCACGCACACACACACACACAACACACACACACACTAGGGACAATTTTACATTTATACCAAGCCAGTTAACCTACAAACCTGCACGAGTTTAGAGCGTGGGAGAAAACCGAGGATCTCGGAGAAAACCCACGCAGGTCACGGGGAGAACGTGCAAACTCCGTACAGACAGCACCTGTAGTCAGGATGGAACCCGGGTCTCTGGCGCTGTGAGGCAGCAGCTCTACCCGCTGCACCACCGTGACACACATGCATTGATCTTGCACTCGTGATCAGATGGCTTCTCTCTCCCTCCTCTCTTGGCCCAAACCCTTCGGAACAATTCTGTCCTGACGATTGTAGATGCAGTAATCGCTCTCGGAGGGTCTGTCTCCCAACGACAAGGGTGTATTTATTCCACATTATTGCACCTAATACGTTATCCGCCTTTAGCCAGGCTTGGCAGGGAACGATGTCACTGTGCAGAACAGCTCACAGCTGCTACAAAACCTCCTCAGCTTCACAACAGAGCAGAGTATTAGAAATCTGTGGGACTGGCCTCAATCTCAGGGTCAGACTGAACCCAACTGTGCAGCTGCAGATAGACACAAATAAGCTGGAGTAACACAGCGGGACAGGCAGCATCTCTGGAGAGAAGGAAGGGGTGACGTTTCGGGTCGAGACCCTTCTTCAGACCTGCTTCAGGGTTTAGTGACCTAACACTATCCTACACACACCAGGGACAACTTTTACATTTACACCAAGCCAATTAACCTACAAACCTGCACGTCTTTGGAGTGTGGGAGGAAACCGGAGCGCCCGGAGAAAACCCACGCAGAGATAAGGCAGGGTGAGGTGTGAAAACGAGGGATCAGAAGTGGACGAAGCCAAGGAAAATGTGGAATGGATCATTGTTAGTTTGTCCCCTTTGATCTCTCGTTTCCACACCTTATCCTTCCTTATCTCAATGTCACCCTCTCCCCTGACTCTCAGTCAGAAGAAGGGTCTCGACCCGAAACGTCACCTACTCCTTCTCTCCGGAGATGCTGCCTGTCCAACTGAGTTACTCCAGCATTCTGTGTCTATCTTCGGTTTAAACCAGCACCTGCAGTTCCTTGCTACAGGAAGGGTGTGGTTGGTCAGCGAAGTTTTAAACTGGCACGGAACACAAGTGGTCAGCAGGGAGAAAACTGTTTGAGTCACGCAATAACCTATTGGCTGAGCGGGTTTGTGTTTAGTTTAGTTTAGAGATACAGTGCGGAAACAGGTCCTCTTCGGCCCACCAAGTCCACGCCGACCAGCGATCCCCCCCCGCACACTAACACCATCCTACACACACCAGGGCCTATTTACAGTTTTACCAAAGCCAATTAACCTACAAACCTACACGTCTTTGGAGTGTTGGAGGAAACCGGAGCACCCGGAGAAAACCCACGCAGGTCACGGGGAGAACGTACAAACTCCGTACAGACAGCGCCCGTAGTCAGGATGGAACCCGGGTCTCTGGCGCCGTGAGGCGGCAACTCTACCGCTGCGCCACCGTGCCGCCCGAGTGCTATTCTATAGTATGAATTCACTGGACTACATGCAAATCAAAGAGTTTCACTGTACCCAGGTACAGGTGACAATAAATGTAGGAAGGAACTGCAAATGCTGGTCTACAGCAGAAAATAGCTGCACAATGCTGGAGTAACTCAGCGGGACAGTCAGACTGAAGAAGGGTCTCGATCAGAAACGTCACCCAATGCTTCTCTCCAGAGATGCTGCCTGTCCTGCTGAGTTACTCCAGCATTTTGTGTGTACCTTCCATGTGACAACAAGGTTTAGAAACATAGAAACGTAGACAATAGGTGCAGGAGGAGGCCATTCGGCCCTTCGAGCCAGCACCGCCATTCAATGTGATCATGGCTGGTCATCCACAATCAGTACCCCGTTCCTGCTTTCTCCCCCTATCCCTTGATTCCATTAGAGCTAAATCTAACTCTCTCTTGAAAACATCCAGTGAATTGGCCTCGGCTGCCTTCTGTTGCATCAGCATCACCATCACAGCGCCTGGTTTGTGTTCACAGCCAGTATTGTCCTCCCCCTCCATTGATCGTGCTTTGAAGCATTCTCTAGCACGAGGGGTGGATTTGTGTGAGAGTTGTCGATGATCCCACAGGCCACTTGGGGTCAGGGTGAGAGGATTCAGCGGGGGAAGGAGCTTTAATAAATGAAAGCCTCAATCAATTCATGAAACGAGCAATTGGCCGGGTTACTTTATGTTCGAAGGTAGCCACGAAATGCCGGAGTAACTCAGCGGGTCAGGCAGCATCTTGGGAGAGAAGGAATGGGTGACGTTTCGGGTCGAGAGTCGAGACCCTTCTCCAGACTGATGTCAGGGGGGCAGGACATCTGCCCACGACATCAGTCTGAAGAAGGGTCTCGACCCGAAACGCCGCCCATTCCTTCTCTCCCGAGATGCTGCCTGTCCCGCTGAGTTACTCCAGCACTTTGTGTCTACCTTCGATTTAAACCAGCGTCTGCAGTTTATTTCCAACTACTTTATGTTTGAGTTTGGTTTTATTGGCCCTGCTTTGCAAATATTTTAGCCTTGAAGCGTGGAGAAGAATCACTGCTTGGAATGTACGCGGCATTGACACCAGTGTGAAACTATTACACTCGCCCAAACGTTGCTGGAGGCAAGGGTTGCAAATATTAGCTTTAATTCAGCTGTTTTTTATCCCCCCCTCCCTCCCCCCCACTGATGAATGAAGTGATTGAGGTCTGCCCTTGCAAACAGGGTCAGGGCAGAGCAGTCACGGCTCGTAACACTGCTCACTGCGTGAATCACACAGACATCTGCAGCCTCCTCAACACCCAAGCACAAACCAACCCACTCCTTCTCTCCAGAGATGCCGCCTGTCCCGCTGAGTTACTCCAGCATTATGTGTCGACAAACTGACCTCCCTTCCATCGACTCCATCCACACCTCACGCTGCCTCGGCAAGGCCAGCAGCCCAGACCGTCACACAAACCAACCTCCCTCCCCTCCATCGACTCCATCCACACCTCGCGCTGCCTCGGCAAGGCCAGCAGCCCAGACCATCACACAAACCAACCTCCCTCCCACCCACCCCATCCACACCTCGCGCTGCCTCGGCAAGGCCAGCAGCCCAGACCATCACACAAACCAACCTCCCTCCCACCCACCCACTCCATCCACACCTCGCGCTGTCTCGGCAAGGCCAGCAGCCCAGACCATCACACAAACCAACCTCCCTCCCTTCCATCGACTCCATCCACACCTCGCGCTGCCTCGGCAAGGCCAGCAGCCCAGACCGTCACACAAACCAACCTCCCTCCCCTCCATCGACTCCATCCACACCTCGCGCTGCCTCGGCAAGGCCAGCAGCCCAGACCGTCACACAAACCAACCTCCCTCCCCTCCATCGACTCCATCCACACCTCGCGCTGCCTCGGCAAGGCCAGCAGCCCAGACCGTCACACAAACCAACCTCCCTCCCCTCCATCGACTCCATCCACACCTCGCGCTGCCTCGGCAAGGCCAGCAGCATCATCTACTGTCCCTGGAACTCAGGATCATAGTAAACTCTCCCAAACCTTCCGATCATCTTCTGTGCTCAGAAGTCCACCTTGACACACACACACAGGTACCTTCTCTCCATAACATTTGCTCATTTATTCATTTCTTGGTTCAATTTGCTCACTGATCATCCCTTCCACTGACTCCATCTACACCTCACGCCACCTCGGCAAGGCCAGCAGCATCATCAGGGACCATTCTCACCCCGGTCACTCCCTCTCCTCCCCTCTCCCATCGGGCAAGAGGTGTGAAAACGCACACCTCCAGATTCAGGGAGAGTTGTTATCAGTCCAGCTGTTATTAGGCAACTGAACCGTCCACTCACCAACTAGAGAGCGGTCCTGACCTCCCATCTACTTCATTGGAGACCCTGGGACTATCTTTAATCAGACTTTGCTGGACTTTACCTTGCATTAAACATTATTCCCTTTCTCCTGTATCTGTACACTGTGGATGACTTGATTGTAATCATGTATAGCCTTTCCATTGACTTGTTAGCACGCGACAAAAAGCTTTTCACTGCATCTCGGTAGATTCGACAAGAATAAACTATAATGTACAGGAAGGCAGATGCTGGTTTACACCAAAGATAGACACAAAAGGCTGGAGTAACTCAGCGGGACAGGCAGCATCTCTGGGGAGAAGGTTCGGCTCAGTCTGAGGAAGGGTCTCGAGGCGAAATGGCACCTATTCCATCTCTCCAGAGATGCTGCCTGTCCCGCTGAGTTACTCCAGCTTTCTGTGTCGATAAACTGTTTGTGATTTTCCTTCCTGTGATGGTGCAGCCATCTCCTGGGGAAGACCCAGGAGACACAGCTCAAAGATTGCACCTGTAACCCTGTACTCTGAGGACTTTCAGCTCTGCTGGACGAACCTGTTTCTCACTGGATACCCATCTGTAGCGATCTGTCAACTTCTCTGGAAAGCGATCAAGAATGTGAACGAACGAGGTGAACCACTCTTGTGCTTCTGATCTGCGGGAAGGTTATTTGTCCGAGAGGTTATTTGGATGGATGGCTCCATCTTCGGAAAAGAAGAACTGGCAACATTGGAGGAATTTTTACCAAAGACAAATTAACCAAGCTAGATGCAGGAAAAATGTTCCCAATGTTGGGGGAGTCCAGAACCAGGGGCCACACAGTCTAAGAATAAAGGGGAGGCCATTTAAAACTGAGGTGAGAAGAAACTTTTTCACCCAGAGAGTTGTGAATTTGTGGAGTTCTCTGCCACAGAGGGCAGTGGAGGCCGATTCACTGGATGAATTTAAAAGAGAGTTAGATAGAGCTCTAGGGGCTAGCGGAATCAAGGGATATGGGGAGAAGGCAGGCACGGGTTACTGATTGTGGATGATCAGCCATGATCACAATGAATGGCGGAGCTGGCTCGAAGGGCCGAATGGCCTCCTCCTGCACCTATTTTCTATGTTTCTATCAAAGATAATAGAGCAGATCAAGGTGGAACATTCCGTCGAAGTCAAGTCAAGTCAAGTTTATTTGTCACATACACATACACGATGTGCAGTGAAATGAAAGTGGCAATGCCTGCGGATTGTGCACAAAAAAGAATTACAGTTACAGCATATAAATAAAGTTAATAAGTTACTATAGTGTCGACAAAAATGTAGTCTCTGGGGTTATAAAAGTTGACAGTCCTGATGGCCTGTAGGAAGAAGCTCCGTCTCATCCTCTCCGTTTTCACAGCGTGACAGCGGAGGCGTTTGCCTGATCGTAGCATCTGGAACAGTCCGTTACTGGGGTGGCAGGGGTCCCTCATGATCTTGCTTGCTCTGGATCTGCACCTCCTGATGTATAGGTCCTGCAGAGGGACGAGTGTAGTTCCCATGGTGCGTTCTGCCGAACGCACTACTCTCTGCAGGGCCATCCTGAAGATGGCGGCGCGCACGGACGCAGCGGCTCACAGCTCTCCCTTTCGGTGCGTTTTATGTGTGTTATCTGTGTTATGTCTGTTAGTCAATTTTAGTCATGCAAACCAGGAAAATCAGGCAAATCCTACCTACAACCGCAAGGATCTTCTGATCATCGGATTCCAGTGCAATCGGGACCTTGTGCGCGAATTTCCACACCCGCGAAATATACCGGAAGAGATAGCCAGGACACCGGGCGCTCCGTGGATAGTTGTCGGCGCGAACAGGCGTCGCAGGCGGAGGAGAAACAGGAAGCAAAAGCGAGGATGCCGGTCCGGTATACTTGCCAAGCTAAAGAGACAGCCACACAAACCACCGCTACCCAGCATGTTCCTCACCAACGCCAGATCCATCATCAACAAAATGGACGAACTAAAACTACAGATATCAGCAAACAAACTCGTGGAGGACTGTTGCATTCTCTTAGTAACAGAGACATGGCTTCATCCACTTATCCCAGACGGAGCCATTGAGCTAGCCGGGCGTACAGCTGACAAAGTGCTTCGAGAGACTGGTCCTGCAGCACATCAAAGCCAGCCTCCCACCCACCTTCGACCCACACCAGTTTGCCTACAGAGCAAATAGGTCTACAGGGGATGCCATCGACACTGCTCTTCACACTGCACTGACCCACCTTGAACACCAGGGGAGCTATGTGAGGATGCTCTTCCTCGACTTCAGCTCTGCCTTTAACACGGTCATCCCGAGCAGACTGGTCACCAAACTTTCCGACCTTGGATTTTCCCAAACCATCTGCCAATGGATCAAGACTTCCTGACCAACCGCCCCCAGACCGTCAAAATAGGCCCTCACCTCTCCTCCACCATTACACTGAGCACCGGCTCACCACAGGGCTGTGTGTTGAGCCCCATCCTTTACTCCCTCTACACTCACGACTGCGCCCCCACCCATCCTACCAACACCATCATCAAGTTCGCGGATGACACGACTGTGGTTGGACTCATCTCAGAAGGAGATGAGACAGCCTATAGGGATGAAATCCAAAGGCTGGCAGCATGGTGTTCAGTGAACAATCTGGTCCTGAACTCCTCCAAAACAAAGGAACTTATAATTGACTTTAGAAAAACCGGTGGAGATTACGACCCACTCTACATCAATGGGGTCTGTGTGGAAAGGGTACCAGCTTTCAGGTTCCTGGGTACGCACATCGCAGAGGATCTTACCTGGTCTACCAACACCTTCACCACAGTAAAGAAGGCACAGCAGAGACTCCACTTCCTGAGGATCCTCAGGAAAACCAACCTGCAGGAGAAGCTCATGTTGTCTTTCTATCGCTGCTCCATCGAGAGTGTGCTGGCATACTGTATAACCACATGGTATGCCAGCTGCTCAGAAAAGGACAGGAAGGCCCTTCAGAGGGTCATCACGACGGCCCAGAAGATCATCGGCTGCTCACTGCCCTCCCTGGAGCACCTGTTCAGCCTACGCTGCCTCAGTAGAGCAGGAAAAATAATAAAAGATCCATCCCACCCCGGCCACCGTCTGTTTGTTCATCTGCCCTCTGGTCGACGTTTCAGGTCGATCAAATCCCGAACAAACAGACTTAAGAACAGTTTTTACCCCAGGGCCATACGAGAACTGAACACTACCTTTGCACTAGGCAACACCGTTAAAAAATCTTGTACTTAATATAATTGTATTTTATTGTATTTATGTATTTATTTGTTTTTGCATTTATTGCATATATGTTTGTACGCACCGTCAGGATTGGCTATTTTTTAAATTTCGTTGTACTCGTTGCAATGACAATAAATGAATATTATTATTATTATTATTATTATTATTATCCTGTCCTGGGCAGAGCTGTTCCCAAACCAGACTGTAATGTTGCCGGACAGGATGCTCTCTACAGCCCCAGAGTAGAAGCAATGAAGGATCCTCAGAGACACTCTGAATTTCCTCAGTTGTCTAAGGTGGTAAAGGCGCTGCTTTGCCTTACCCACCAGTGCGGCAATGTGCGTTGCCCACGTCAGATCCTCTGTGATGCGGACTCCCAAGTATTTAAAACTGCTCAACCTGTCCACAGTAGACCCATTTATCTCCAGTGGCGTGTAAGTCCTTGGATGTTTAGCCCTTCTGAAGTCCACAATCAGCTCCTTCGTTTTAGTGACATTCAAGAGGAGGTTGTTGTCCTGACACCAGAGTGCCAGATCAGCCACCTCCTCCCGGTAGGCCTGCTTATCGTTGTTGGAGATCCGGCCCACCACCACAGTGTCATCAGCAAACTTGATGATGGAGTTTGAAATCGCCTATACTGAAGTGACGTGCAGAAAGGAGCCATTTTAGTCGGCAAAACCCGCCGCTCGCTCTGCCTCTCGCAGTGTAATCAGTGTCGTGGGGGAGACAGTGTGTGTGATGATACCATTAAAATGCAGAATATATCTCATCTATCAACTCACAGGTTTTTGTTATTTTTCTCTTTAAATGTTTCTGCAAGTTTTTGCCGACTAAAATGGCGCCGTGACGTACTACGGCTTTTAGGGTCGAGTGGTCTATCTTGTTCTGCTCTATCATCTTTGGTTTCTATGTTTCTAACCTACAAACCTGCACGTCTTTGGAGTGTGGGAGGAAACTGAAGCACCCGGAGAAAACCCACGCAGGTCACGGGGAGAACGTACAAACTCCGTACAGACAGCGCCCGTAGTCGGGATGGAACCCGGGTCTCCGGCGCTGTGAGGCAGCAGCTCTACCCGCTGCGCCACCGCGCCGCCCAATTGTGGATCTTTTCAGACATGGAATTAAAACCAAATTTAGAGCGATCTCATTGCTGGCTCTGTCACCTTTAAGCAATTCTCCAGTCATTTTCCTGCCTCTCATTAGCTGAAAGGTGGTAATTTTGAGTTGAGTTGCTGCAATTACTTGCTTATTTTATTTTATCTCTTGCTTATTTTAGCTGGCGAGTGTGATGTTTACCTGAGCAGCACAGAGCCTCGGCATTGCACCGTGGGCTAATGGCAGTAATAAGCAGATACTGAAACGCAACAATTCACATCAGTGTCATTTCCCTGCTTGTTCTAGGCCACACAGATCTTGCAGTCACTCAGTGAGTTGTGGGCTGACGTGCTGGAGATGTGCCGTTATTCTGCATGAACTCAGAGCATCCTGCCTTCTCCAGAATGCAAAATAGATCACGAATAATGATCGTCGCAAACTTTGCATTCTGCACGTGTAATGTAAGAAGTTGGCGCAGCGGGTAGCGCTGCTGCCTCACAGCGCCGGAGACCCGGGTTCCATCCCGACTACGGGCGCTGTCTGTACGGAGTTTGTACGCTCTCCCCGTGACCCGCGTGGGTTTTCTCCGGGATCTTTGGTTTCCTCCCGTACTCCAAAGGAGTGCGGGTTTTGTACGTTCTCCCCGTGACTGCGCTGGTTTTCTCCGGGTTCTCCACTTTCTCCCCGCATCTCACAGTCATGCAGGTTTGTCGGCTAACTGGCCTCTGTAAATTGCCCCGAGTGTGTGGGATGCAAAAAGTACGATAACATAGAACTAGCATGTGGCGATCGATGGTCGGTGTGGACTCAGTGCGCCGGAGGGCCTGTTTACATGGTGTATCTCTGAACCGAACTGAGTCATTAAAAAGAAAGAACGTGGTATTGTGATGTACCTTATCTCACTAAAATGTCGCTTTGCATTCAAATGCATCACATCAACACAGTGCGGCACGGCGGTGCAGCGGGTAGAGCTGCTGCCTCACAGCGCCAGAGACCCGGGTTCGATCCTGACTACGGGTGCTGTCTGTACGGAGTTTGTACGCTCTCCCCGTGACCTGCGTGGGTTTTCTCCGGGTGCTCCGGTTTCCTCCCACACTCCAAAGACGTACAGGTTTGTAGGCTAATTGGCTTGGGTAAACGTGTAAATTGTCCCTGGTGTGCGTAGGATAGTGTTAGTGTGCCGGGACCGCTGGGCGGCACGGACTCGGTGGGCCGAAGGGCCTGTTTCTGCGCTGTATCTCTAAAGTCTAAAATCTAAAGTAAAGTCTAAAAGATGCTGGCATTTGGTTTTGCAGGTACTATCGAAACATTTAGACATTTACATGGACAGGACAGGTTTAGGGGGATACGGGCCAAACGCAGGCAGGTGGGACTAGTGTAGATGGGGCATGTTGGTCAGTGTGGGCAAGTTGGGCTGAAGGGCCTGTTTCCACACTGTATGACTCCATGACTCCATGACTCAAGTTGGAGGGTATTTCTGTTCCTGTAGAACAAGCAGCCTGATGGTTTAGAGACCAAGCGCAGGCTCGGCGATCGTTTCGCTGAACACCTTCGCTCAGTCCGCCTTAACCTACCTGATCTCCCGGTGGCTCAGCACTTCAACTCCCCCTCCCACTCCCAATCTGGCCTTTCTGTCCTGGGCCTCCTCCATTATCAGAGTGAGGCCCAGCGCAAATTGGAGGAACAGCACCTCATATTTCGCTTGGGTAGCTTACACCCCAGCGGAATGAACATTGACTTCTCTAACTTCTGTTATTCTCTGCTTTCCCTCTCTCTCCATCCCCTCCCCCTTCCCAGTTCTCCCACCAGTCTTCCTGTCTCCGACTACATCCTATCTCTGTCCCGCCCCCTCCCCTGACATCAGTCTGAAGAAGGGTCTCGACCCGAAACGTCACCCATTCCTTCTCTCCAGAGATGCTGCCTGACCCGTTGAGTTACTCCAGCATTTTAGACAATAGACAATAGACAATAGACAATAGGTGCAGGAGGAGGCCATTCGGCCCTTTGAGACAGGCTTGTGTCTGTCTTCTTAGATTTATTTTTTTAGATTTAGAGATACAGCGTGGAAACAGGCCCTTCGGCCCACCGAGTCCGCGCCGCCCAGCGATCCCCGCACACTAACACTATCCTACACACACCAGGGACAATTTTTACATTTACCCAGTCAATTAACCTACATACCTGCACGTCTTTGGAGCGTGGGAGGAAACCGAAGATCTCGGAGAAAACCCACGCAGGTCACGGGGAGAACGTACAAACTCCGTACAGACGGCGCCCGCAGTCAGGATCGAACCTGAGTCTCCGGCGCTGCATTCGCTGTAAAGCAGCAACTCTACCGCTGCGCCACCGTGATCCCTTCTGATGGTTTTGAGACTGGGATGAGGAGAGGTGGAGCAGGCTGAGAGCCATGTGTAGGTGGGATCTCCTCATCATCTCGCTCTCCACGGAGAGCACCAGATGGTTCCACATCGCCGGATTCAATTCGTGGAAATCATGTGAAGATTAGGCAGTGATACAGTGTGGAAACAGGCCCTTTGGCCCAACTTGCCCACACTGACCAACATGTCCCAGCTACACTAGTCCCACCTGCCCATGTTTGACCCATACCCTTCTAAACCTTTCCCTATCCAGGTGCCTATCCAAATATCTTTTAAATATTATTATTGTACCTGCCTCTTTTGCATTATTTTGGTTGCCTAGTCATAGATAGAGTCATAGAGTGCTTCAGTGTGGAAACAGGCCCTTTGGCCCAACTTGCCCACACCGGCCAACATGCCCCAGCTACACTAGTCCCACCTGCCCACGTATCCCTCCAAACCTGTCCTATCTGTGTGCCTGTCTAATTGTTTCTTAAATGTTGGGATAGTCCCTGCCTCAACTACCTCCTCCGGCAACTCGTTCCATACACCCACCACCCTCTGTGTAAAAATAGTCACCCCTCAGGTTCCTATAAGATCTTTCCCCTCCTCACCTTGAACAAGGGTTTGCCAACCGTCCTGTATTAGCCGGGACATCCCATATTTTGGGCTGAATTGGTTTGTCCCGTATGGGACCGCCCTTGTCCTGCATTAGGCCCGGGGGGCACTCTAGGCCCGGACGCTGTAGGAAATAAACCGCAGATGCTGGTTAAAATCTGAGCCTACCTGTTCTGGACAGTGTAGGCCAGGGCACTGCCTAACGGAGGTTGCTTAGCAACCCGCCTCCCGGCCCGGGCGGCCGCCATTAGTGGAGCGGGAGCACGTGGCCGCTGGCTGGGTGAGGTCACGTGGGGCGCGGGGCGGTGACGTCACCTTGTCCCGTATTTGGGAGTGAGGAAGTTGGCAACCCCTACCTTGAATCTATGTCGTCAGGTTGCTATTAAATCTATCCCTGTATTAAATAAGTGTGACGTTGTTGTTGCTTGGCAATGAGAGAGCTGCTGGCTTCTCACTGCCATCTGTCGAAGAGCCACTGTGCAAAAATGCCTGTGCTGTCAAGGGGAGCTGACCTCCAGGGAATACGTAATTGGATTCAGAATGCATTTGGCATTCAGTTTCCATCGGCACAGAGGGGGCGTGAGCTGGCAAGGTGTCCTGCAGCACGTACACTTGCCGTGAAATCTGTGTCTGCAAAGGGTGGTGGATCTGTGGGTAGATCACCCCTCATCCTCCTGCGCTCCAAGGAATAGAGTCCCAGCCTACTCAACCTCTCCCCACAGCTCACACCCTCTAGTCCTGGCAACATCCTCGGCAATAAATATTCCCTGTACCCTTTCCAACTTGACAACATAGCAGGTGGGCTGAGAGATTTCTTTGGTTAGGGGGTGGTGAATCTGTGGAATTCATTGCCACCGATGTCTGTGGAGGCCAAGTCAATTTGCATTTCCAAGGCAGAGAAAGATAGATTCTTGATTAGCATGGGTGCCAGGGGTTACAGAGAGAAGCCACCGACCGGGCCTGTAATCACTGGAGTTTGGAAGAATGAGGGGGGACCTCATTGAAACGTACAGAATAGTGAAAGGCTCGGATAGAGTGGCTGTGGAAAGGATGTTTCCACTAGTGGGAGAGTCTAGGATTAGAGGTCGTAGACTCAGAATTAAAGGGCGTTCTTTTAGGAAGGAGGCGAGAAGGAATTTCTTTAGTCAGAGGGTGGTGAATCTGTGGGATCCTTTGCCACAGACGGCTGTGGAGGCCAAGTCAGTGGGTATTTCTAAGGCAGAGACATAGATTCTTGATTAGCACGGGTGTCAGGGGTTGTGGGGAGAAGTCAGGAGAATGGGGTTAGGAGAGTGGGGTTGAGAGGGAGAGATAGATCAGCCATGATTGAATGGCGGAGTAGACTTGATGGGCCGAATGGCCTAATTCTGCCCCTATCACTTATGGCCTTATGACCTCATGCTACTAATAACTAGAGAGTGGTCCTGACCTCGTTGGACTCCCTTTGATCTGTGATCAGACCTGACTGGACTTTATCTTGCACTAAATGTTTTTCACGTCACTCCCTTTATCAAGTGCAGAGAATATTAACGAGGATGTTGCCAGGGCTCGTGGGTCTGAGCTGCAGGGAGAGGTTGAGCAGGCTGGGACTCTATTCCTCAGAGTGCAGGAGGATGAAGGGCGATCTTATAGAGGTGTATAAAATCATGAGAGGAATAGATCGGGTAGATGCACAGAGTCTCTTGCCCAGAGTAGGGGAATCGAGAACCAGAGGACACAGGTTTAAGGTGAGGAGGGGAAAGATATTATAGGAACCTGAGGGGTAACGTTTTCACACAAAGGGTGGTGGAAGCATGGAGCGAGTTGCCTGAGGAGGTAGTTGAGGCAGGGACTATCGCAATGTTTAAGAAGCAGTTAGACAGATACAGGGCAGGTTTAAGGGCAGGCCAGGCTGGTGTGGGCAAGTTGGGCAGAAGGGCCTGTTTCCACATTGTATCACTCCATGACTCTAT